>NW_019724588.1:756253-772104 GCF_002891405.2 Cryptotermes secundus | reverse complement strand
TAAGTTTTTTAGGAAAAAGTAACTACATGCATTTTAGCGACATAAGGTTTAAAGGGCCTGCCAGGACAGGGGTGGGATTTAAATACCCTTCGCGCCAGTCAAAAAGTTAATTTCTTCATGGGTACAATTTTGATTTTTTATTGTCATTCCAAAATATTTTAACTTTGTCACATTTTCAGAGAACCTATCCATATGTTCATTTTATGGTTTTGCTCTCTGTTCTGGTTATGTGACATGAACATGTACAGTTGCTGCCACCAGTCTGCAAGCTTGGCCTACACTGCATGTTTATATGAACAAATATAATCGTTGAACACGTCATATTTCTAAGAGCAAGCCTGTATAATGACAAGGCGCTCCTTCACTCTCTTCTTCTATGGGAATCATGCAACTCAGTAATACAGAAATATATTGCACCATGTTGCCTGCTGACAGAGGAAGATAATAGTATCATAGCCAAGTATAACCACTTATCACNACACTACTGATTTCACTTGTATACTTGCCCTTCCCCCCTTCCCTCTCTGCTCTCACATAGCTGTGTATATTTCCAACACCAGTCTGCTTTTACCGGTTCTCACGGTCTCTTCGCTTGCGGATTTCTTATATTTTTCCTTCTACCCTGAAGATAGAGGTGATACGTTCCTCCGAAACGTCGGTTAACACCACATATACATGGTGCCAAATCCCAGAAGACTGCTTTCTTCATAGTCACCGCCGTGAAAACCTCAAATCTTACATATGTTAAAATAAGTTCCGACAGGAATGGCTACTAAACGTTGGGTGTGTTCTAATTGACAGATTCCTAGATGCATAAAGAAACTTTGCTACAGTTGATTATATTCCTTCATAACACATTAGTCAGTGCTCATTCCTCTCTCGGTTTTAATATGCGAAGTCTCTTGAGCTATTATTTGTGAAGTATTTAACATGCTTGAGATTTTGAAGTAAGAGACAGGCAGTGATCTGTAAGAAGACTATAGTATTTGAGCTAGATAGACCAAGAAGAAGTGCTTACAGTTCCTGCACCCTTGAGTTCGTATCTTGTTGCGAATCTGTTGCTGATTCAGCTGCCAGCTCTGGCTTGTTTGTCTTGCTGTAAAAATTACAAATTGTGACAGGAAGTTACATGTTTGAACAATAATGAACAGCGAGAAGTAAGTGCAAGCAAGATTATAGGAAGTCTGGTGTCATGTGGACAGTATAAGCTAGGTTCTTCTAGAGGACATCAATTGTAATCTGCTTTTTAGTGTGAAAATTGTTTCAAATAAATTCTACTTCATGTTTAAGTCAATGCAAACATGAAGGACTGGATTAAATAGCTATATTTCATGCTTGAGGGAGTAGCACCCTCATATATCATGTGCGTGGTCATTACTTAACAGCACACAATGTTTTACACCCATTTTTTGACATAAAAAAATTATCTTATGTATTATTTCTGTGTATTTTACTAAATTGACACTGAAAATCAAAATTAAAACTGGGTATACTGTCCATTCATAGAATCATTATTATTTATATAAAGTTCATTGCATTACGTTATATAATTCTGCCAGTTTTGTAATTCTTAAAATATCTGTTTGGCCTGTTATGTTTTCATAAAGTTTGATGCAAACACAATGAAGAAAGCTGATTAAAACATAAATGATAAGAATGTGGAAAAATGAGCCTTAAAAGGCATTAGGGAAGCATTACAATGCTTTCTGATATCAGCAGTTAGGAAGGCAATAATAATATACTCGTATAGTTACCTGTCATTAGTGCGCATTGTGGTGAAGTGAGAGCCACTGCTTGCAAGAGTGTTGTGGTTGTTATCTCCACTGTTACCACCATTACCATGTGCAGTCACTGCAGTTACATCAGGATCTGAGTCTGGTTCCTTATGGCCCACAGTGGCAGATACCTCAAATCCAGCTGATACAAGAGCACCTACCCAGCACAAGCAACATGATTAATAGCCTTATATGTTACTATTTATGTTCATAACATGAAAATGTCTGCTACATCTCCATAAGTTTGTAGGACTAATCTGGAAATTTGCAATTTTGGTTAGGGGTACATATACTTCATTTCGGTGTCCTACTACTTTTATCAATCTTTTAGCAATATGGAATTCCCACATACAATTAATTAGAAAGTAAGATAAAATTTATATCTCCTGATGTACGAGGCATGTTCACATGCAGTGAACTAGCCATTCAGATAGGTATGGTATTGCCTAGTTACATAAATGACCTATAATCTAAATGTGACTGTCATGTCTGCTCAGACTAGTTGTCTGTATGTTTGGCAAGCAGACTGAATTCTTGAATGTGCAGTATATAGATATTTAGGTATTTTTGAGATTATAACCACTAACGATTATTAATTGTCATACCTGTATTGTATTGTTTCTGTATGTGTGAGTGGGGTTGTGGTGTTGTGTAGGATGTGTCATTGATTTATGAATGTTTGTATGAGCATGCGCATGTGGTTCTATGGAGGTGTGTCTGTGTATATTACGGCTGTGTCAAATAAAATATTGCTATGATTGTTTTAGTCAGTTTTCTTTTCATCTATTAGTGTATTATTGTGTTTGTAGAGATAATGTAGAAATTCTCTTTTATACATTTCCCCTAGAAATTCTCTTTTATACATTTCCCCAAGTGCCAAAACCTAACAACTAAAGCATGTGTGCGATGAAAGGAAACACAAAACCAAGAGTGCCAACAAAACTAAATATTCACAATGGAAGAAGTGGTGGTACTGATGAATCTGTGACCAATAGGATGGTGCAAAATATCTGCGAGTGCTGCATAAAGTATGTAGGATATTTGCAAGGGAGAATAATACAAAGGAAATCACATGCAAAAAAAATATTAAAGTGAATTATTATCAATTTGCAGTATAGTAATAAGAACACAAGAAAAACAGTGATGATTATGAACCGCTGGCCTTTCCTATGGATTAAAAGTGAACCAGTATCATTGAATGTTTGATTAATAAGTTTTAAATATATTTATTAAGTTGTCTGTTAGGATATAGTCAATGTCTCTCTCCCAAATGAAGTTACAGTGCAGCTTCAACTATACAAATGGTGGCAATACTACAGTAGCTTACCATTGACTCTTGTTATCGGTCAGGTATAGCTCATTACTATTAATTGTAGTCAAAATCTATGCCACTTGGTTTTCTAAGCCCAGACTGCAGCCAAGAGGTATCAAAAATACATTTTTGAAAAATTCTATATTAAAATTCTTCACCCTTTCTCTACTGAGTATAGTTTCTTTCAGCCAGATATTACAAGTACTGTATAAGATATTTTACCTTCTTTGCACAATGTGAATAAAATCTTGCATGTAGTGGATATCAAGTATAACTGTCCTTCCATCAGCATATTTTGATCTCATGAATTTCTGGACATATTTTGATGAAATTTGATACAAACCTTGTGCCACTGCAGCTCAGTAAGAAACCAGCATGAATCAGAGCCTGCTCTGCTTGCTGCCAGCTTCATGCAGGTTTCTTGCTTAGCCCACTCTTCAACCTTGAAGATGGAGGCGTTGTGTTCCTCAGAAGCATCAGCTGACTTTCACTAGACTAAAAGGTTCTAGGTCCATGAAGCCAGAACTCTTGCTACTTAATATTGTCAACGTTTCTATAAAAACTCTTCAGTACTATGAGCATTCAGGATGCTGTGTTGTAAAGGAATGCATGTGGAAAATTTGTGTGCTTCTGCATGGATTGCACCTTTCCAGTCCCTTCCCGAGTTGTTTAATATGAATTTGAATTTATTTTCTGTTGTTGGCCGTCCACCATGCAACAATATAAAGATTTAAAATTAAATCCTTTTAACATTTTTCACTGCACTACATGTTTTGGCCTGCTTGGCCATCATCAGTGGCGTTGAAGTTCTGTGGTACTACTGTGCCTTCCGCTCTGCTGCGAATTTTAAAACAATTTTAATTTTAAATCATTATACTATAACATGGTGGACAGTAAACAACTGAAAATAAATTCCAATACCAACTACAACAGGACGCTAAGATACAGCATTAACATGCGTTCATATGACGCATTTTAGGCGATAAACCCATATACATGCATTGAAATTAAAAATTCCTGTAAATTCTGTCTTAAAGTGGGCTATGTGAGATTTTTTTCTTACTTCGTAGGGATTTTTTTATACGTATTTTGGTAAGATTTGTGTCAGTGTTGCTAAATTCAGAACTGTTTTCAAAGTATTTATATGGTCATATTCTGTTAAAATATAATGAGTAAGCTTACTAGCAGATTTAGATTCAGAGCGAATACGTATTTGATAAAGAAGTACTATGACTTTAAAGAAAGTGAAGCATCATGAGAACTATGTACGTGAATTATTTGGTGTACATAAACTAATTGCTTTTTCAAGAGCAGCGTGTAGTGTGTATATAGAGGAATACTGTAAAAATAATTTCTGATACAAGGAATTGAATGTTAGTGATGGAATGAGTGAAAATACTACAGTGTAAATGATGTAAGTTAGGCGTTATTATTAGCGAGGACTACTGAATTTTTGGACTTTGTCCATTGTCAGGTATTCCAAACAACACGACGTTTCGAGAACTATCTGTTTCCATCTTCAGCGGAAAGGGTTGGAGGCATTTACTCTGTTGGGTGCATTAGAAAGAGCTAACCTCAATCACAGATCCAGTGAAAAAGATAACCTCTTTCCAATGGACCAAACAAAGAGATGCGTCCCACCCTTTCATCAAAAGACCAGACCACATCCAGTTTCTAAAACACTGTGTCCTTTATAATACCAAGGAATGGGCAAAGTTAAAAACTCAATAATCGTGGGTGTTACCATCTTCAGAATCTTTTGGAATTAAATTATTATTAGTGTGTACCATTTGTGTACTTACTTACTTACTCATGGAGCTGAGCCATTCTTGAGGAGCCCCCATTTCTGCAGCTACTCAAGAATTTCCCAGCATTATATGGAACCAAAAGTTTCATTACTGTGTTAACAAGAGCCCTCCACTGGTCCCTATTCTTAGCCAGATCAATCCAATCCATACTAACCCATCCTATCTTTCTAAGATCCATTTTAATGTTGTCCACCCATCTACACCTTGGTCTTCACAGTGGTCTCTCACCTTCTGGCTTTCCCACCAATATCCTATATACATTCCTCACAAGGAAAATACCATGTAGTTTTCATAGATTATAGCAAGGCATTCGACCTACTCAACAGGAGTATAATCACAACAAAACTGAGGGAAATAGTAGGAGAAGAGAACACAACAACAAGACTAATAGGAGACATCCTCAAAAACAATAAAATCATAATAAAAGACGGTGTCAGAATCCGAAGAAATAACCCAAACAAATGGTGTACTGCAAGGGGACCCCCTCAGCCCATTACTATTCAATATTACAACAGCAGACTTGGCCAAAACAATGGAAAAACACACAGGGGTACAATTAATTATGTACGCAGACGATATGACAATTGGAGGAAAAAATATTGAGGAGCTACAGGAAGCCTCCACTACACTGGAGAGCTGGGCAAGACAACACAAACTTCAAATAAATAAAAACAAAACCCAACTAATGACTTTCAGAAAAGGAGGAAAAAAAGGAAAAAATGATGAAATAAAATTTAATGGAGAACACATAAAATCAGTAAAACAATATAAATACCTCGGCTTAACACTGCAGTCTACATCTACAACATTCACGGCACACATAACAGAAAAATGCACAGCAGCCATCAAAGCTATATACACCATCCGAAACCTGCAACTATTATCGCTAGAAACAGCAATGAAAATATTCCATGCAAAAATTTGTTCCATACTACTATATGGCATAGAGATAACCTGGGAAAAACTATCCAAACAAAACCTGCGGAAAATAGAACAAGTGAAGGCAAGATACCTTAAACTAGCGCTAGGGCTTCCTAAGAACACACAATCCAGACTAACATACGAACTCTGCAAGGAAAATTTCCTAATAGAAGAACTCAGATATCAACTGCCAAGCACAAAAAACTCAGAGGAAGTTATCAAAGAAAGAAAACAAAAAAGAGAGGAAATATGGGAAGAGTTCTACAGCACTGATGCAATGACTGACAGAACCTGGACAGGACCCAACAGAAAATTACGACACACAATTACTAGGTTGGCAACACACGGATTCCACCACAAGATATGCAAGAACGAACGTTTCCACGACGCAAATGACGCGTGTGTGTGTGTAAACACTGTGATAAAAAGTGCAGTAGACACCACATTACCATATGCAAAAACCTAACCACATCGATAACCAAATACAGTCGCGAATAAAAAAAAAACAATTACTCTATGCACATTGTGCGCATTCCCTTATTATATATAAACATTCCTCATCTCCCCTATTTGTGCTATACCTTTTGTGTGCATTTATAAACACATATAAAAGGCGATGCAGTGTGGATGAATACAGATGGTATAAGTGTACGTGCTGCTTAATATTGGATTGTTAGCGGTTGTCATCCAAGGTTGCTAGCTTCAGCGGGGCGGACGATGATTGTAAGATGATTGTATTGTTCTTAGTCTTGTGTATCATTTTGTACATTTTTAGGAGTTGTTGACTTGTAGTATTTTAGATGGTTTAAACTGGCTTGTCCAATTGTACTTGTGTAGCAGTTTATGGATGTAAATAAATTATGAATGGTCTGTGATAGAAATGTTGTGTCATAGGACATTCCTTCGAAGATAATAGGGAAATAGAGTATACATGGTGTAAGTTAATGTCCATATCATGACCACCAACAGGACAAGTAGTAACTGTATAGGAAGGTAAACAGATTTTGTAGACAGATAATGTGCTTTCCATGGATACTGGTTACATAGGATGTTTAACATGTCAAGTCACTGAATGAACATAAACACTGTGCTACTTTATTGAGTCTTAATCATTATTAAGGTAAAGTTCCTATGCTTACTTGATTAAGCACTGCTCCACGAAGATGTATAAGGGAGTGGAGGTATAGTGCTACCATTCTTGACCTTGGCATTAGATGGAGGTGAGTTTACAGCTTCACGCACTGGCTGCTTTATCCCCAGGGACAGAGTCCCTGGTACCAACCGAGTGGGTGCCAGAGCCATTCTGGATGCTATGGATGCTATGGTGAAGAGAAAAATGTATTTTCCATGCTGGGAATTGAACCCCCACCAAGCCCATAGTCTGTCACTCTATTGATTGAGCTATCCTGGCTCATTTTTTAGTCATTATTGTAAGTAACATCACTTGTACTTAGCCCTCTTGGTCATTATTGTGAGTATTAAATACATATAATAATGTCCAACATACTAGTATATACATTTAATTTGCTTGAGCATCAGTATTGTATCCCACCTGAAGATTATTTAGTAAGAACCAAACCATGTAGTGTTTGTAACCAGTTCTGACAAAGAGCACTGTGCTTGTTTGGTGGTGGAATATTATGCAACAGACTGTTGATGTTATGTCTCCATTCTATATATAGTATCTCCCAGACATGCAAGTTTTTCAAATCAGCTCTTATATCAGGCATGTTTCATATAATCACTGAGAATGTTCACATTCCCTCTACCAGAGAAAATAATCTTCTCAATATGAGATGAGGTTCTTAGAGCACTGAGTGTTAAAATTCATCTCCTGGGATGTTGGTCATGTAGTGTGGTAGAGCTGAGAGCTATGCTGGAGGTAGTGTAGCTACTGGTAGGGTCACCCATACCAGACAGGTCAAGGGGTAGCAGCCAGATGAAGAAGGATACCCTGGTTCTCCAGGTTGGGGGTTGGGTGTGAGGCTAACAACCTCACACCATAAAAACTAAATTTTTCAGAAACCAGAGAGTCAGCCTTGGATGGATGGCTGGATTGAATGGAAATTTACATCAGCAAAGGAGCTGAGTTAGTTGGAGGATGTACATGATGATCTCCATAAAATGAAAGTGAAAGGATGGGTAGGATAGATGAAGAATAGAGAACAGGAGGACAAAGCTCTCCCTGAGCTGTAGCACTGAGGGGAAGAAAGGAAGTGTGGTAGATAGGTTCTGGTGTTATGATTCTAAAGATGGAGGCAGCACATTCTGCTGAAATACTGATATCTATTAGCCAAACTACATCAAATTGCATGCCAGATTACCATCACCTTAATTCTGATTTATTATTATATCATTAATTGCTAAAATATACATATCTTATGCATTAGTGAGTGTATTAATTTAGTCGTTATCAAGTCCACTGGTGTATTTAAATGTAGTTGACTTCAGTACTTACATTACTAGCCTCTGTCCAGAGATCTTTGAAAGTTGCTATAAACCTACAAACCATACACTACTGGTTACCTGTGGAAGGTTTCCGAGGAGCTGATGATTTCCTGGAAGATGGGGGAGCTGGTTCATTTGTTTGATTTGTGGAGTTACTTTGTTTCTTTCTTATGTTGGCAGCATTTCGGTTTTCCTGTGTATGGAAAATAAATGATGTCTGAAGGTCTCCGGTATTTGCTGTTCATCTCCTCCTTCCTCAGTATAGTAAGGGGGCAGTGATAATGATAAAATTTGCATCTGACAGGCCTACACAAATCTATAAATTTAGGGAAGTGTAATAATGTGAAGAAAAGTGAGGAAGGAAGGAGGTAGATATGATAATAGGACAGGCAAATAAAAGGGATGGGAAGGAAGGAAATAAAAATGTGAAGTGGGGAAAGGAAGGAAGTTACAGCAGTTTTCCCATCATCTTTGATGGGTTGTGTGCTGGTAGTAATATAATTCAGAAGAAAATTCAAAGAAGCATCATGAACGATTTAGGCCTCCTGGCATCCAGAATTTGTGCATTCTAGTCATCTGACTTTTGGTTTACATCCAGTTAGGGATGAAAGTAGACGAGAATGTGTACTACAAATGTAACAATACGTGAAGCAAGAGTTGCTGATTATGCAATTTTTTATCTGGAATAGATACAATTTTTGACCATGAGTTCTCGATTTTGGCATTGAGAAACATATCTTAGAGACTGGTTTTAAATCATCTACTTAATGCAGACTTCATGCTGTGTCAGTCTTCACATTCTTTTAGTGATCGTGATGTAGGGTGCTGAAAGATTCTGCCTGTATACTAACACCATATTTACACCCATCAGTCAGTTCATCAGTTATGTATTAATATTTGTATTTCAGCAAAGAGCATGCAGTTTCGGCAAGCAATTTCCGTGACACACATAATTCATACACCCTAAATAAGAATATAATTGGATATTTTGTTACTCTAAAGAGATACCTAGCACTTCAGGCAGGGCTAATCATTTTTAGCCTACTTTCCTCATTAAAAAAATTAAAGCAGGGTTATGAGACCACCTTGTTGTCTGTGTATCCCCATCTATCAACCTTTGAATGCCTGAACCAGTCTTTATGAAACCTGGTATGTATATCATGGCACCTTAGCCCACCTCGACGGCATACTTTATAAATCCTTGACGTGTATTTTTGCTAACTGTCTTACAGTGCACACAATTTCACCTTTCTCTTCACTTTTACACTACATGTTTCGGCACTAATGTGCCATCTTCAGGTGTGTCTCTATCCACGTCAAACTACTGCCCTGCATGCCATCACTTCTCCATCATAAAATGACTAAAATGTGTATTTGTCATGTATAACAAATTCTAAATACCAAAACATTTAAATTCGTCATCCATACGTCGTATCTCAAATACGCGAGATACGACGTATGGGTGACGAATCCTGAAATGTTTTAGTATTTAGAATGTGTTGTTATACATGACGAATACACATTATAGTCATTTTGTGATGGAGACATTATGGCATGCAGTGCAGTAGTTTGACATGGATAGAGACACACCTGAAGATGGCACATTAGTGCCGAAACATGTAGTGTAAAAGTGAAGAGAAAGGTGAAATTGTGTGCGCTGTAAGACGGTTAGCAAAAATACATATCATGGACATGAATCAATGTGACAGGACTCTAAAATATAACATTTATAAATCCTTCCAATCAGTCTGTCTGTCTGTATTCCCCCCAATGTTGCTAGGCAGCAGCTGGGTGAACACACTCCTGTGGCAACACATACATGCAACAGTAGAAGAATTGTTGAGTGCATAGTTTTCTGTGCAGCCCATGTCATGTCGAATGAAATTGGGCAATTAGTTCTTCCCAGAACTTGTTAAATTTAATATTTGTTAGTATGTGAACTGAATGATCTGTGCATCATGATAAGTGAATTTGAAACAAAAATGTAAATTTTGCAAAATTTCAAGAAAAAGAAATTCTGCCAGTTCCAGAAATATAATAAAACATGTATGTCAGTGTAAAACAAATACCATTCAGCAGTTCTTACTTGCTTATTCCCTGTCTCCAAGTAGCTCAGAAGCTTCTGTTGCTCCTTAGCAATTGCTCGTTTTTGTTCAGCACCAAATGTGGACATGGCAAGTAATGGTGATGTTGGTGGTATTGGCCTGTATTTTGCTCGAGGGATCATTACTGTCAATGAGCGATCCCGCTGGTCTGAATATGCCATTCCCTCATCTGACATTTCAACAGCACCAGATGTCTTTCTGTTTCCAGCATGAACTAAAGCTGACTTCATTTGTGACCCATATGTGCTAGCAGGCTGTAATATCACAATTTGGGCTATACTACACTATATTAATATAATTTACTGTATTATACTCTACTGTATGAGTATCAGTAACATCATTATGGTTATACCCTATACTATACTGTATAGTCTCCGAATGTGTGCAATATTGTTACATTTTTCTTTGATTATGGAAATATTGTCTGTGGAGCAGGCATATTTGTGTAGATGCATTACATTATGATTACAGTGTAATTCTGAATGGAAAATTTGTATGTGGAATCACTGAAACTGTTAATGTAGTCCTTACATACTGTGGTACTGTGTAACTCATACCACCAGAATGATAATGATGATGATAGTGGTGGCAGTGATTATGTAATGCTGAAGATGATGATTGAATACAGTTTATCTATCAAATTGATTTGCAGTGGCTTAAAACCCAGTTACAGGCAAACACTAAATGAAGAAGAAGAACAAAACATATGAAAACATAAATTGTACAAAACAAATATTATGAAGGTTACAAATATCACAAAAGCAATGTCTGGGTATATAAGTTAAGGCCTAAAGACTCTAGTCATTAAAATAATTAATAACACTAAATATTTTATAACTATTTTTTTTATTGCTAATGGGATGGGACTAAGTCCCTTGTACTGTGGCCATTTCTGGCCTATTGTACCAGCCCCAGATGATAGGTGAGGGTGATTGTGGAGCAATTTGTGGAATGAAGATAGGCAGGGGAAACCGAAGTACTCAGAGAAAACCTGCCCCAGCGCCACTTTGTCCACCACAAATCCCACTTGACCATACCTGGGATCGAACCCGGCCTGCCACGATGGGAAGCCAGCGATTTTATAACTAACTAAGGTACATAATCAATTCCATGGAGCAGAGTTCTAGGGAAGCTAGTAGTTCGTTAGCTGGTCAAGAAATTCCTTGCTTGTTATGAAATCTGAAGGATCCTTACTGTGCCAACAGGAACCATTTGAATGTATTCTGCATTCTCACAACCTGCTTCTTAAGATCTCCTTTAAAATTATATTCACATTTAAGCCAAAGTTCCCACATGATTATTTCCTTAAAATTTTCCATCAAAATAGCTTTCTTCATTTCTCATATCCCCATGCATGCTACATGCCTGACACATTTGATCCTTTTTGGTTTGTGAATGAAAATATCAGGAAGCAAAATACAGTCCTTGTTGAAATTAGTAAGGTTATGAGACATTTTCAACAGAAGCACTTCTAGTAAAGGAATGGACATTTTAGTGAAGATGTACATTGAGTATGAAGTAATTTCAGGCTTAATGTTGAAAGAATATACAGACTAATAGTATTCCAAATAGATTGGAAAATGAGAATACATGATTTGTTATCAAAGGATTAAAGGAAGCTGTTATTACACAGACTCTCTCAATGAAGAATTCTTCAATATCAGCTACTGATAAGTGAATACATAAAATATGTTGAATTTATAATCATTACTGTATTTCAGTAATTGTATAATATGAATGACATGTCCTATGTCAATGTAATTGATCTACAGGGCGAATAAAAAACAAACAAACAAAAGTTAAACCCACTGATATGTTGGGTTTTTGGACTTTATCCATCGTCCTGGTTTTTAAGATAACAAAATAAAAACACGACGTTTCGGAAACTGGATCTGTTTCCGTCCTCAGGTGAAGGAAAACACCTATTCAGTTGGGTCCGTTAGAAGGAGCTAGCCTCAAGTCCAATGATTGAGGCTAGCTCTTTCCAACGGACCCAACAGAATAGGTGTTTTCCTTCACCTGAGGACGGAAACAGATCCAGTTTCCGAAACGTCGTGTTTTTATTTTGTTATCTTAAAAACCAGGACGATGGATAAAGTCCAAAAACCCAACATATCAGTGTGTTATACACCATCGTCAGAATCCTATAGTAACTAAAAGTTAAACCATTCAGTCAGGTTTCAGTATCACATAAAATTCTTTGGTCTTGGCATGAACACTGGTGCCTATGGTATGCAGTCCCATGGAATTAATGATAAAAATAACCAAATGATCAAAAGAGCTGTTACTGTACTTGTTGTAACAATCAAAATCAGTAGCAGAACAGTTGCTCATTCAGTGATGCTGACTACTTTGAGCAAGGAATACTTACATCTTATTTCATATCTATGAATTTCATTGCTAAATAAATGCAGTAAAATATTTTATCCTCATAATTTGTCTTATAATATCTGGAACTGTCTTGTTATCTTTCATGTACCTGATGTGTAGGCGTGAGGTAGGACACAGGACCATGATCTGCAGCACTGCCTTCACTGCTAGAATCTTGGATCATGGCACGCTTGTCAAGTGTGTGTGTGGGACTACGATACCTTAAGAATCCTGTCCCTGTGCTGCAGGCATGCTGTGATGAGCGCTTAAGGCAGGTCAGCACCACACACACAATCAGCAAGCCAAGGAGTATTGCTCCAATTGTGACCAGCGCAATGAGCAGTACTGCAACAAATTGTAGTTTCATTCATGATAACGGTATTGAGATGCCAGTGTTAAATGACACGTGTAACATTGAATTATTCTAACTTACTATTACATTCAGATTCTACAAAAAAAAAATGTGATGTTAACTGATGTTTTCCTTTGTTTACCACCACGATACCACCCACTTTAAAGTTTATGAGCATATAGGTTGCATTGTGCCTTGCAAAAGCAGTATATACTATTCTGTAACCATAGGAAGAAAATTGGGGCGACGGAATGATTATATGAAATAGATAACAAATTTATGGGAGGATATTATTGAAGTAGGTTTTAAGAAACCTGGTTTTGATAGAAATATATGGTATCTTAAAATAAACCATTACAATTTCCTTCCTAAATTCATTATTATTTCTGAATGCTGTGCTGAAATTGGGTACGAGGACCAACCTGCATTTAAAATGTTGGATGTTTATTAGAACATTAACAGAACTACGGTTTAGCCCTCTTTAGTCATCTGGATGCCTGTTTGTTCTGAGTCCCTTCTAACAAATTCCAGGATAATATTATTTAAATATGTCACAGGGAGTTCCAATCATCCCTCTACAACTTCACCATTCCTGATCTTTTTAACATCTCATCTGATGTGTAATAGTGTTTCCAAACAACCCACTCATAAGTGTTTCATCTTACCTTTAAGATTTATGTGGCAGTTCTCCCCAGCATACCACTGGAAGCACTCACACATCAATTGGTCATCACCTCGTGAGTAACATGTCCCATGGTAATGGCATTTCTCACAACCAATCAGCTCAGCTATGTTAACAAATAGACCAGTACTTAGACACAGCTTGAGGAACACCTTAATGTCCATTTTATAGAAATATTATAGGATTAGCATGTGTGTATGTGTGTGTGTGTGTATTTGTGTCTGTCTTTCCACAAATTGCATTCCAATCAACCTGTCCGTTTTCATAAAACTTAGCAGCCACTCAGTGACTGTACTTTGAGTTCCTTTACACAGGAATACCAGCTTGATTAACTTTTGATTTTCAGTGTGAGTTTTGTTATGTAGAATATTTTAATTGCATAGTGTAAACTTTGTCACAGTCTGTTACTTTTGTTGGATCTGAGATTATGACAGTGGTGGCTGTGAATAGTTATGTGTTCTGGGTTGTAATGCCACATAGTCTGGTGAAAGTCAACCAGGGTTTCAAAGGAAAAAGCACATTCATCTTTAGGGTTATGCCAAGCAGGAAGCGAGCATGAAGCAGGCTGTTTTTTGCTTTGCCTGCTTTTTCGATTCATATGATGAGGCCGTATGTTTCTCCAAAATGTAGTTTGACTTTCACCAGACTACATCCCAGAAGACAAAGCTCTTCAATCATGGAATAAGTTACAGAAACATATAATTTCTCATATTTTCCCTTGTAAGCACTAATTTTTAACACTTTTCGGACCAGTGGCATACTTTTATGCCCAGTGCTTTTAAATGTGGCGGACCGGTGGCATATTATTATGATTTTAGGACATGTTATGTTGAAACACACTATACCTTGCACTGGCGCCAGGCAGATGCATGACTGGTGTGTGATAGACCTCTTGAATGTTTGCTTCATAGTCAGTAACATGACCCAATTGTTTTCCTTTCCCACTCCAAAAGAAAATGCCTTTGTTCATCTTCTAGCTGCATGCACCAGGCAGGAAGTTAGTAGTGCAAAATGGATCTAGGTCAAAAGAGGTAGAGGTCCAGGCGTTTTCTCGGAGAACAAGAAATATCTGACTTGTTCTCCGATGAGCTGTCTGACGTCCCTTGTGAGTCTGCTTGTGATAGCGACTCACAATCTGATACTGAGTGTGGCAGGGGCGAACAAAAACTTGTGGCCACAGACAGTGAAACTGACAGTAGCTCTGACGAAAGTGCGGGTAGCAACATTGTGGGGACAGCCACATGGGGAAAAGTAGACAAAACGCCTGCTTTGGGACAGTTTACTGGAAATCCAGGGGTGAAGCAAATTCCATCAGACCCAACGCAAGTGTCTGAAGTAGCAGAACTGTTTTTTGGAGATAGTTTCTTTGACATGCTGTGTCAGGTAACCAACAGATACTATCTCCAAAACCGTGAACATTATGACAGAAGTTATAAGACGTTGAAGTGGGTGGATATCACTTCAGCAGAAATGAGAAATTTTTTTGCAATAATCTTTCTAATGGGCCATACAAGGAGGAATAATCTGAAAGAGTATTGGTCAACAGATCCATTTTTAGAAATTCCAATTTTTGGCAAACTAATGAGCCGTAAGAGATCTGAGCAAATTTGGTGGTGTTTGCGTTTCAGTGATAATAAACTGCAACCACAATCAACAAGCAGGCTTTTCAAAATTCAGCTCTTATTGAACTTTTTCGGTCAGAAATTTCGGACAGTTTATAAGCCAAACCAACAACTGTCTTTGGACGAATCTGTGATTCCTTGGAGGGGAAGGCTTCGTATGCAAACATATAATCCTGTGAAACTTACAAAGTATGACCTACTTGTTCGTGTAGTTACTGAAAGAACTTCAGGCCAAATTGGAAATTTAGAAATTTATTCTGGTGAAGGAAAGAAATTACAAGAAACTATTCTTTCCGTTTTGGATCCCTATCTTGATCAAAATTACCATGTCTTTCAAGACAATTATTATAACAGTGTGGCAACTGGAGAACACCTACTTTCGAGAAAAGTACGTGTTTGTGGAACAGTTAGGGTGAACACAGGCCTTCCTCCAGATCTGAAAGAGGAATGTAAATC
>NW_019724588.1:752756-756140 GCF_002891405.2 Cryptotermes secundus | reverse complement strand
GCCTGTTTGTATTTCCAAGTATAATATGTTCATGAAGGGAGTTGATAGAGCCGATCAATACTTGGCTTATTATTCTCTTCCTCGGAAAACAGTAAAGGGGACAAAGAAAATTGCCTTGTGGCTTATAAATTGTGCCATTTTCAATTCATTTTTTTTTTTCAAAAATCTAAAAGCTCATTCAAAATTGAAATACAAGGCATTTCTGCTGAATGTGGCAAAAGCCTGGGCTACAGACCAGATGGTGGCGGCAGAACCGACGGCAGATACAGACTTAGTTTGACCGGGTCCATCAACTCCCACCCCATACAGGCCTCTTGCGGAACCCCCTGGGCAACTCTCGGGTGATATGTGGGAACATACCCTCGTGAAAATTGTGAAGAGTGAACATGCCAAGGGGAAGCAGCCTTCTAGGTGATGCCGTGTTTGCGTAGTACACAACAAAAGGAGTATGAGTGTCTACATGTGCAAGTTCTGTGTAATGCCACTTCACAAAGGGGAATGTTTCCAGAAATATCACACTCTCAAGCACTTCTAGGAGCATTGGTAAGTGTTCTCCAAAAATTTTAGGTCATAAAATTGATTAGGAGATTTTATATTAATTTTTGAAGTGAACAGTGCACAAGCTAGGGTAGTAGGTTTAAAAATGCTGGTCCCCAGGGTGATTTAAATATTTAAATCGCCGGTCTGCAGAGTGTTAAGTTGTAAATAAATGCTACCCATTTTTTTTTTTAATTTTATGTTTCTGCTATCTTTTTATTTCATATGAGGAACACCTGTCATTCTCACATTCATTATGGGGACAAGAATTTATGTATTATTTTCATTTCAGGTAATTCTTATGACATTTGGTCATGACCCACCCTCACTCCTACAGCCTGAAGTTATAATTAACTTATGGAAGACAGCCCTATTTCTTGAGAACTGCTTCATTATGATTAATCCACTCACCTGAGCAGACTCTTCCTGGGAATAGGGGGTTCTCTGAGAGGTCTGTGTATCCATCCTGGCAACTGCATGTGTATGTGCCACGAAGATTAAAACACTGAGCATGTTCAGAACAGTCATGGAACTGGCGGCTCTCACATTCATCAAAGTCTGCATGCAGAACCGTGAATTTCAGGTATTAATTACATTCAACTTGTTGGTCTTAATGATCTTACATATTTCAGTGTACTTGACATGAAGTTTTATGCATTAGAAAACTCAAGAGTACAATAAGGATCCTTATTGAAGAATTAGATGCAAATATTTAGATGCAATTCAATAACTGATACTAGTATCATTGTATGCCTGATGATGACCCACTATAAGGGTCGAAACATGTATCGTCAATAAAAACAAATGTTGATACAGTGGTGTTTACTTTGTTTTTAAATACAGAATATTGTTGTGTATACTGCCATACTTTTGTACCTTTTATATACCCTATTAATAACACATAAGAGGATGCATACTGTTAAGAATGAAGGTTTTACAGCACCCACCTTCAGCTTTGATGTGGTGTATGAGGTCTTTATTAGCAAACACCTCGGTACTGCCCAGACTGTAATTACTGGTCCGTAGTGACTTCCTGAACACATCCTGTAGCCGTGCTTCCTCCACATTGTCTGATAACTGCAACAATATTGCACATTTTTATTTTAATGATACCCACTTAGTTCAATCTAAACAAAATTATAATGAATTCTTCATTTAACATGTTTTAGTCCAAACGGTTCATTATAAAAGGCTAATTCCTTGATATATGAGAATATTGCCATGAAATATGTATGACTGTAGATGGGGTTTGGATTGGTGAATGTATTTATTGGCCACTTATACACCCAACTTGAAATGCCAATCAATTACATTGCCACCGCTAATCTCCACAATTCACAAATTGCAACACCACCCACTAAGCTTTTTCAGCCTGCTGTGTCTATACCAGCCGTTCCCTGGCAGTGGCTTCCAACAATGGAGATTCTTCAGCTTCACACACTCAAGTCCTCTCTTCACAGACTTCCATATAGAACTGAGTAAGCTTTCAAAGTCAAAGTCAAAGTCACCTTGTGACTGATGGTCAGTCAGCGAGTCAGTCAGTCTGTTTTGGTGTTGAGCTCTTATTTTGGGCTCATGACCAGGTATTAATTTCTGTTTGACAGTTATTTTCCTGTCCATGTGGAGCACCTTCTCTGATGAGAGGACGGGTCTGTCGTTTGTTTCTTGTCAGGATATATAATATATTTACATTTTACATGTTACATATGTTATTGACTGTATATATATATATATATATATACAGTCAATAACATAGTCAATTCAATTCAATTCACTATACAAGGCCACTGTCAGTCCAGGCTCAGTACAGCAGATCGTGCCCTTCACTAAGCTTTAACATTGTCCTTTGCTTGTAACATCTCACCACAGACCACATACAAAAAGCAAATCTTGTGATGTTGTGTTTGTGTTTGTTGCTGTGGAGATGTGTTTTCCTAGCTGTTGCCCAGAAAAGGCCCTGGCATGTTTGCCCATCTCGCGGTTGTTGCATAGCGATGGCTCTACTTGCTACTTTTCTCCCTCCTTTAGGCTATTCATCCTGAATGGCCTACAAGTGTACTGCCATTCATTCTTTTCTGAAGCCTGTGCTTGGTCTCACTTTTCTCCCTGTTGCTCAGTTCTCACAGAGATTACTCTCCAACTGCTCCTGCTTCTCCCACCTTAAGGCCACCCATCCCTAGCGACTCCCTGATAGGGTACCAGTCAATCCAGGTGTACCTAAACCAGCCGGTGCTCCTACATCTCTGGCTCTTAATATGTGTGCAGTCTCTTTTTCCTTTTCAGATGGGACCGACAAATAATTATGGGATGTAAGAAGGGCATACAGAATTCTTGTCAGTAAACTTGAGGGAAGAGGTCATGTGAGATGTGTAGGTATAGGTAGATAATATCAAAATGGGTCTTAGATAAATAGGGTGTGGTGTTGGTGATTGGAGTGAAATGGCTAAGGATGATGCCAACCCTTAGACTTCTTAAAAACATAAGAATCTTGATTGGATTACTAACTATCTTACTATCGAAATTAAATTTCTATGGAATAACTGGCAAATCTAATGAATGGATCAAATCATACCTCAAAAACAGGTATCAAAGAGTTGAAATAAATAATAAAAACTCCAGTCATAATGCATTTTCAAACTGGGGAATTATAAAGCACGGTGTTCCACACGGATCAATTTTAGGTCCCTTACTTTTTCTTCTCTACATGAATAATCTATCTAAAACCATCAACAATAAATCTAAACCAATTCTATATGCAGATGACACTAGTATAATATTTAAGAACTCTAAATTTGAAAACTTTAAAAATGACATAAATATTGTATTTGAAGCCTTAAACAGATGGTT
>NW_019724588.1:751120-752334 GCF_002891405.2 Cryptotermes secundus | reverse complement strand
GTTAAAGAATTATCTACATGCTCATTCCTTCTACTCTTTAGATGAATACTTCAATGTAAATAGAGAATGATGTAAAATTAAGTTATATTAATTTTTAAGCTAAAATTGCCTGTACTTATGTATGTAACCTTTTGACTTGTTCTGTATCCATAGGTACTAACCTGCTTAGGATTTACAGAATGTAAATAAATTCAATTCAATTCACTATCAGCTTTTCAAGAAAGATCTGCACCATGAAATTAGTCTGTTAATTAGTTAGGTGGCCACTGCACATAGGTGGACCTTGAAATGAAATTTGGATGATGAAACATGACAAAAAATGCAGGCAACAAACACAGTAGCAGTCAGAGAGCTATTGGTTGTGCACATATCAGTTGGGTTCAGTACTGACATACCTGTACATAGAAGTTCACAGTGACTCCATCACCTTGGTCATCTGGCTGGAAGCCATTAACCACCACACCATGATAAATGTCTCTTAGATCAGACTGCATTATCATGCGATCCAGACCCTCCCTTGTTGCCTCATTGAGTTGCTGATAGTTTGGTGAGGTGGTGTCCTCCAGTGCACTGCCATAGCGAAGCGTTTCCTTGCCATGATGAGCAAGTGGCACCTTCATGCTGTATGTGTACGTTGCTGTGGACATGAGAATAAATGGGAATTATAAAGAAACAGAAAAATACCCATTATAATGAATGTGAGGAAGTACAATGGACAAATTGGAACTGTAGCACAGAAACCGTGAGAGAACAACATCAAATAAGGATGAACTGCTTCCTTAAAGAGGCAGTTTTATCCTGTATGAATTATTACTAACATTTCTTCTTATATTGCGTCTGACAATGTGAAAGAGAGGAAAGAATTGAATGACTGAATAGCTGACTTATGCACCGAAACTGTTTACATGGTTTGGTTTTGTTTATCTGCTGTATTAAAATGTGCATGAAATAGGATAGTCAGCAAGAATGAATACTATATTATATTTAAGCATCCTGTTACATTCCACACTTCTATATGTATAATACAAACTCTGTCGCAAATGTAACACTTTATTGTAGTTCTTGTTCACCTTCTTTCACACTACATGTTTCGGCCGCAACCGACCATCATCAGGTGTATTACACTTCACGTAGCTGTCACATTGCACTCAATATTAATATTGTGACATGTTGAGCTCTGAATGACGCCCCTCCCCCCCCCCCCTCCGCCAGCC
>NW_019724588.1:651618-749267 GCF_002891405.2 Cryptotermes secundus | reverse complement strand
GATCGAGGCTACATAGGGAGCAGCGAAGGCTATTCACAGAGTTGTACTGAGTCAGTCAGTGAGTCCTGGAGCTACCGCCGAGTTAGCCAGCAACTAGTCAGTTGTATTCTGGCATTTGGAGTGTACTAATTGTGATACTGCAGATAGCAGTAATCGTAAATCTGTAATTTGGGTGATTGTAAGTGCGAATGTGAAATAAAATTCGCTATACAAAATACGGCGTGAAGTTATTTGTCGCGATATACGCCTGATACGCGACAATATTTAAACTCCAGATTGCCAATTGTTCGTTGTTCTGTCGTCAATCGGTATCTGATATTCCAGAATTTCCCTTGTCGATTTTTGTCAGTTATGTTTAAAACGTTGAAAACGTATTAAAGAAAAGCAGTGGCACGCACACAGAGCACCTGCACAAAATAACACGCTAGTTGTGCTGAAAGCAAGAGGTAGCCGCTGCAGCACACATAAGCATAGAGCAGGTATCTCTGTGATGTGATTTTGATTTTAAATCTAAATTCAAATTTTAAATATTAAAGCTAAATTGGGAATTAAAAATTTTAAACCAATCGATGTGTGAATATTAATAAAGATTTTAAATATAACTGACAAAAATCACAAGGGGAATTCTGGAATATCGGATACCGATTGACGACAGAGCAAAGAACAATTGGGAATCTGGAGTTTAAATATTAATATTGAGTGCAGTGTGGCAGCTACGTGAAGCGAAATGCACCTGATGATGGCCGGTTGTGGCCAAAACATGTAGTGTGAAAGAAGGGGAACAAGAACTACAATAAAGTGTTACATTTGCGACAGAGTTTGTATTATACATATAGAAGAATGAATACTTTGAAATATGTCAGTTTTTATATTTAATACTTAAGGTAACAATCCCAGTATCCATTTTATATATTAACTAAATGGATATCAGTTTCTACTTGCATCCCAAGTTCTTAGTGTAGAGGTTCACTTGTGATATAAATAATATCTTATACTAATAGGAGGAGAGATCTGTGCACCTATTTAAAATTTTACTCTGTTTCATACTAGTAAGACATTTTCAGTTCTGTTGTTAAATACATTTTTTTACCTATATATATGTTTATTCACGTCAGTATATCTATATTAATTGCCCTTTATATGCATGTTAGCATTTCCTTTTTCTTATATGCTGTAAAGATTGAGCTCTCACTGTAATGGTTAAAATGTTGCTCATCTTTATAAAAAAAACCCTTCTGCTGTTCAGAATCTATCAATAGATGTGTAAGAATTGCATATTGTTATTTATTAAATATTAATGAAGTACGTTTTCTCTTCAGACTGAAGATTCATGTTTAGTGTATGATGAAGGGTGGACAATCCAACAGCATTCTGTTATTTTTTAACTTTTCTTCAAGCATAAGTGCTTGCTGAATGGCAGAATCTTGAGATATATAATACTGAAAAATAGTTACTCTCATGTTGGTGTAAAGATCAAAGTATATCACAACATCGACAAATGAGGGATGTCAGATTATGAAGAAAACACTTGTAAACCCTGTGTGCACTGAATGGGAGTATGCATTTTTACTACTGTTGCCTGAAGAAAAGTCCAGTGCCAGCAGAAAGCAGAGTAGTAACTTAACCTGCAAAGCCATTACGAATTATAGAAATATTTTAACAATTTGTGTTATAACAGAAAATAGTTTACTATAATTCACAACTTGCAATACCCCTGGATGGAAATTAAGAAATTCTGTCACGTGTTAGTGACTCAACATGCAGTCTGGATTGGTAATTGGATTTACTGAACACGTAACTCATAACTAGAAAGGATTATAACACTATTACAAATGTACACGCTGTAGCACACACTGAGTCTGCCTGTTAATAGTCTTCACTGGCTGTTGCTAGGTAGCAGCTCCCAACAGTGGATATTCCTTTGCTTCTATGCTAATGTCTTTGCTAGGTGGTGACTGCCTTACACCTCTTGATTGTCAGGTGCAATTGACTGGCTTCAAAGTCAGAGCCACATTATGACAGACAGTCAGTCAGTTAGTCAGTCTTGGTGCCAAGCCCCTTCTTGGGCCCAAGACCAGATTTTTATTACTGTCAGGCAGTTGTCATTTTGTCAATGTGAGACTCCCTCTCTGAAGAGAGGAAAGGTTTGTCATTTGTCACCGTGATAGCAGTACATGTCAATTTCATTTCACGAGTTTTAGTACAATTTTTATGATGGCTACTATTCTCTCTTCCTCTGAATCGGACCCATTGAGCTCATCATGGTCTGCTGAAATTCCGTTGTGACTTCATCGACCATGTCGTTCAGAAATGAGCTGTTTACATGAGGAGTCTGAATTGAATGCCTTGGTATTTGTTGGTTGTGTGTCAAGGAAAGCTGGGCAACCATTTCTCCCACTTTGGCAGTGCAGGCCTGTGCAATCGTGGGTGGATGAGACTGCTGCTATTGGTGGGTATTACTGTGCAATGCCACCACAAAGATTACTCCAGGGGTGGTTTGATTGGAGGAGAAACCTTCCTGATGAAAAAGTCATAGTCACAGTTATGTTACGTTCGACTGTCAGTCAGCCAGTCTCTCTTGGTGTCAAGCCCCAGTCTGGGGTCCAAGACCAGATATTTGTTAGTGTGAGACAGTTCCGGGTTTGTTGATTTGGGACACTCTCTCTGATGAGAGTAGGGGTCTGTCGTTTACAGTTGCTGCTGTCCCTTGCCAGCACAGTCATTCTCAGATCAGAGTCCCACAGAATTCATGATCATATTTTACTGTCTCAGATTCAGGTCTCATCAAACCTGAAGGACCAGGTTCCTGTATTTGTATCCCCCAAGAACAGAGTGACCCAGTTATACCCCAAGGCACTGGATCCCCAAAGGAGTATGCGTTAAAATGTTACTTATTTCCAAATTGAAGCAGATACTGCTATCAACATCCTTTCACTGATGAGGTTATATTAACTTTTCAGAACAATATTTATGTCTTGTGCCCACACATTATTCCATTTGTACACCTCATGAAAGTAGTTAACATATCCAAAATTACTTACATCTACATGGCCTATCAGGGAACATTCTTGCAAAACCAGGTCTACAGACACACTTCATGTGCCCCTCTACTTTCTGACACAGTTCATTTCGAGCTGCACTGCAGTCTGGCCGGCATGAGTTGCTTCCTTGATCTCTGTTGTTGAAGTGGGTGGAAGGTGTATTGTGATGTGGAGGTGCTGCTATTAGCACACCACCCAGCAATACTGCATGGTTTACCTCACTGTTGGGAATAGTTTCGTCATGATTTGCAGCTTCACTGTAATCTTCTCCACCTTTGCTGACCTTGTTAACATGTATAGTTGCTGGCTTTTGGTCATTCACCACTACAAAGAATGACTCATTCTCATCAGCACCACCTTCAAAATGCAATTAAGAATGACATGTAATATCAACTGCAGTTTTCATCATTGTACAGAGGTAGAGAAAAAGCAGTAAATTATAAGAAGACCTAAAGATAAACACACACTGAAAACATCCTGCATTGCCATTCACTCATCTGATATTACTGAAGACAGGCATTTTAGAGTTTCTTCACGTTTAAGTGCTCGATTGTTTCTCTCAGCCTCTCAAGATTCTGATATATTTTAAAACTAGTTTTAATAAGGTGGATGAATGATGCATTTGTACTCCTCTACATAATCAATTAGCTGCCCTATCTCTCTTCATCTTCCACATTGGAATGTGTTCTGTCAAATTATTGTGAAGATTTAGCAGTTAAATAATTTATATATTTAGTGTGACAGTCTGTGTATTTGCAGTGGACTCTTGGTAATCCAAACACCCAGTAATCAGAACTGACTTACAGTAACCCCCCCCCATAAACTAGCACCTCCAAAAATTACAAATGTAATCTAATAATTTTATATCCTTGCAGTAAAAATGAATTATTGTTAAACATAATATTATGTACAGAGATATTGGGTTTTCAGACTTTATCCATTGTCCTGGTCTTTAAGATAACTAAGAAAAACACGACATTTCAGAAACTGGATCTGTTTCCCTCCTCAGGTGAGGGAAAACACCCATTCACTGGACCAGTGATTGAGGCTAGCTTTTTCTAAGAGACCCAACAGAATAGGTGTTTTCCCTTACCTGAGGACGGAAACAGATCCAGTTTCCGAAACATCGTGTTTTTCTTAGTTATCTTAAAGGCCAGGATGATGGATAAAGTCTGAAAACCCAATATCTCTGTGTGTTATACACCATCGTCAGAATCCTATAGTAACTACATGATATTGTGTGTTAATGGGCCTGCTGAATAAACCATCTTGGTACAATGATTGATGAAAAAATATCTGAATGGATTGTTTGGTATAAATCAGGAGGATGCTGAGACCAACGAAGACTTTGAAGAGTGCTCTATTCAGTCTAAAATTGTTAACAGTGAAACATTGTAACAAGCTATTCTCGCAAGTTCAACAGTTATTTTTTCTAATAAATTGACGAAACTTCTGTGTTACCAGAATTTCAATACTTTTAAAGTACATTACTGTGATCAACAAAATTTTGAGTTTGATATTTCACAAAAACATGACTGTTCTAGTGACCTGACAGAAAGATCTGAACATTGAATCACACATAAAAGAATTACCTTTACTGGAAACAAAATTTCATATTGGCATTGCCACTTAGTGAATAATTCATTAAATGACAGGTAAATACACAGGAGCAAAAGTTAGAAATGTACATTATGAAATTTCAGACACGACTGGAATTGGGTAAAAAAATTATCACAAATAATTTTACTAATAAATTAAAGTGTTATAGAGGTTTGGTCTTCATATTGTAAAAATTAAAACTAAGAAATAAATTTCCAGATGTAATAGAATGTTAATTTGACTGCAGTTGCTTACGTTTCTTTGGTTTTTCACAGGGCAGAATGTACAAGTAACAGAAAAAATGGAAACAGGGTGAACTACCATAATGTCTTGACTGTCAGATATACTTTTAGATGAGGGTCAGTGTCCAACATAAATGTCTTTATCAATCACAATGCTTTAGGGAAAAATACAGTATGTGGAAATTATCCCTTTTCCTGTCCATGCATCCATTTGTTATCTGTATGTCTGTTACCTCATTACCAGCCTTTTAGTAAATATGAAAGCACTGATAAAATGTGCTCACTGGGATCTGGAAAGTTAAGTTTAGATGAATTTGATTTGTTTCATTCTGGTCCATCACACTAACGATTACAAAGACAAAACAACTCTGTCTAGTGTGACTATTTAAGTTTTATCACTTGTGATGAGTTTTCAAGTGATAAAACTTAAATAGTCACACTAGACGGAGTTGTTTTTGTCTTTGTTAAGTTTAGATATTTATATTCCCCTGAGAGGTTGTTGGTGAGAATATCTTCCTCCCTTCACAGACTTCCCATGACTAGACTCATGCAATTACAGATGCAAATAAAAAAAAAGTAAAATGTTAGGTAAGGAAGCAAAGAAGTACACACTTACCAGCAAGTATTCCTGTTTTGCTGGTGTTGTTTTCTTTTCTTATGCTGTGGCTCTCCTTATAAGCTTCATTTCCTTCTGAAGTGCTGGTAGGTTTGAGCTGCTCTTCCTTGTTCTTTTCTCCTGCTTCTTGCATTGGTGATGATAAGACAGGTTTGACGGGGAAAGATGGATAATTAGCAGGGTCAAATGGTGATCCAGGGGGATACACAGTGGGAGTTGTGGAAACTGTAGTTGTAACTGTAGCAACAACGCTTGTAGGGCGTACCAAAGTGTGGATCTCTGTTTCAGTGACAGTATCTACAATAGTAGATGTTTGTGTCTTTGTAACGACAACAGTCTGTGTTGAAGGCTCATGCCCGTGGCTGCTGATTACCGTTGTCTCTGTCAGAGTTACTGTATGGGTGTGTGTGTGAGTCAAGTAACGTGTTGGGATTTCAGGAGCACTGCTAAAAATGATCTTCTCATCATGGGAGCTTGCAACACCTAGATCCAGCTTATGACTATCCTTATTCTTAAGTAACACATCATCTTCAATGTCACTGTCATTGTTAATGTGATGGAATGATTCATTTTCTTCATAATGACTATTGACCAAACTTGTACTGGGTTTGTGTTCAGCTGTTTTAGATGGCTTGACTACTGTAGTTGAAGGTTTTGTGAAGAGACTGCCATATATGGTCTTTGACCCCGATGAAATTAAAGTGGCTGTAGCAATTGGAGTTGATGTCTTCTTTCTCTGAATGTTTTCAGATACTGTAGTATGACCCTTCTCTGCCATTAGTGGACTTTCAGAACCAACTATAATGTCTTCATTCCACAATAATTCTGTACTGTAAGTTGTTTTCCTTTTTCCAGAATCATTCACTGCCGATGGTGATATCACAGGTTCTTGCGGTATTGGTTTTCCAATGACAACTGTTTGTAGCACAGATTCAGAATCAGACAGAAGAGGTGTCACTGCACCAGCTGTAATTTTGTGGCTACCGAGACCTGCTGAGATATCATCAGATGCTGCAGAACTGTGGGAGTTGTTAGATTCTGTTGGCTGTGAAGTGGAAGGTCTCAGTGGCCTTGGTCTGTCTGGAGGCAGAGGTGGTCTCCATGTTGTGACTGGACGTCTTTGAGTCTGGTTTGAATCTACAGGTAAGGATGGTTTCTTAACAGAGTTTTTATCTTCTTCTTCATTTGGTTTAGTCACACTGTCTAAATGGGTGCCTACTGGACTGTGAATATTATGCAAAGTTGGGCGGATCCAGAATGGTCTCTTGTCATTTGTTTTCTGTGTGGTAGTTGGTAGTTCTGTTGTAGGTGGCAGTTCAAATTTGTATGGTGGTGGCTTGTTCCTGGTGGGTGGTCTCCTGTGATTACCCATAATGACAACTGGTCTGTGAGATGAGACTTGGGGTTCAGTACCTACCATAGGAAAGCGCTGCCCACTGCTCCCACCTGGAGTGACTCGTGGTGGGGGGTGAAGACCTACAACCAGCTCATCTGAATTGAATTCAAACTCAGGTCTCTTTGGTGCAGCTGGAAGGACATGAAATGGGCGTGGAGTATTGGCTTGAGTTTCCAAATCAAACAGTGATTCTGATGTTGAAGGTCTGTCCAACTTATGCAAGTCATCATGTTTGTCAAAGATTGGCTGTTGAGGTCTGTGGTTCAGATTTCCACCATTGAAGTTAATTCTTTCAGTTTTATTGGATTGAAAATTTTCATCAAATTTGCCAAATTCAAACTGCTGCTCAAAATCACTGTGCAGTTTGGTGTCAGGAAGTTCTGGTTGATGGTTCTGAGGCTGTACTTTATGTGAGATTCCATCTAAGTAAGATGTAACTGTTTTTTCCACCATATAATTCTTATTGTTTGAAGTATGTGGTCTGTCTTCAATTATCACTTCAGGTTTAGAATGTTGTGGTATTTCTTCAAAATTTGGGAACTTTGGTCCTTCATTTGGTCCAAACTTTTGCATTGACTCACCAGCATTAGTTGAATATTGCTCTTTATCAGAGTTTGGTTGAGGTTTATTATGTTGTGGTCTTTGTTCGGTGGCGGGTGGAACATGAGCGTGTTGTTTATAGTCTGGCTTGTGTGGTCTGTTATCAAAGTTTGGTTTCGAAAGTCTGTCAGGTAGCAGTGGTTTGTCAAACATTGATTGTGGTGGTTTCATCTGATGGAGAGCTTCATCATGTTTAGCTCCCAGCATTGTACCCGGCCTTACTACTACAGGGCGATGTGTTGACACTGAATTAGCAACTAGAACTTCTACTGGAATTTGGCCAGGTCTTAACGGCCTTTGGTTTGATTCTTGGATAACTTCACCTCCCTCTACTTCTACTGGGTCGTCATTTTCATCTGATTGTATTAGATGATCCTGTGTCTTAGGGCCTGGAGGAAGCATTCCAGTTGGATTAAGAGGAATGACAGGGCCATGGAAGTTTCCAGAGTTGTGGAAAGAATCAGGTTTTACATGTGTGTGAGGTGGTGGAGGAGGGATCATGAAATCTGTTGGTGTCATTGGATGATGTGAAAATGGATGACTGTGGAGGGGTTGTGTAGATACAGCAGCATGGTGATTAACATGAGGTCGGAGAGGCGGTAATTGCTGGGTTAGTGGTCGTGAGGGCCTGTGATGGTGACTGTTTACATTTGGAATGGGCCTTCTATTTGATATACCTGGTCTGCCTTGAAGTGGTACATCAAGAACAATTCCACTTGGTGACATATGTTCTCCGTCAAGTGAGAAATGTCCCGGTGCTATCTCTACATTCAATCCTTGCCCTGGACTAACATCAACATTTATTCCTTGTCCAGGACTAACATCAACATTAATTCCATGAGCTGGACTCACATCAACATTGATTCCTTGACCAGGACTTATCTCTACATTTATGTCTTGCTGTGAAATATTATCATTTGCATGATTTGTGTTTTCAGACTCTTGTGGTGGCAAATCCATCCTTGTTCCGCTCACCTGGGAAACATGGGATGTATGATGCTCAGGATGCCTATTGTGTGGCTCATTTTCTAGCCCACCTGTGCCAACAAATCCAGGGTTGGACTCAGGTGAAGGATATGGTGATGGGTCATAAAATTTATTACCATGGTTACTGAAGGCATGAGAAACTGTAGAGCCGCTGTGTGGTATGATCACATTTGCTATTTGTGATGGTTGAATGTTAACCAACAATGGTGTACCTGATGAACGATCAAGTGAATTTGGCTCTGTTTGAGCAAACACTGGCATAGGGTTCCCATGTATTATATCATTTCCCTGAGTCATTGGTTTGCCTTGCAACAGTGTTTGCAGACCAGAGATTGCAGATGCTTTAGCAGGAGTAAGCAGAATTTGTTTATTTGATTCCTTATAGTTCTCTCGCATACTTGGCAGATGACCACTGATGTCTGGTTTAACCACTGGTGGTGGTAAAAGTGGTATTCCATCTTCTGGTTGGAGATTATCTGGGGAGGAGTGATAGCCATGCTCCAGTACTGGTATACGATCCTTCAGTGGTACGTGGCTTCTGTTTGGTGGAAGCAGGATTGTATCTCTGAGAGGAATGTGTCCTGAGCCATGTTCTCTAATTGGTGAATGACCAGAAAGTATGTCCCTGTTTGGCCATGCTGGTGATGCAGGTGGGGGTGGAGGTTTCATTCCTAAAGGAATTTCATCCTTGTTGCTGCTAATTTTCGGTGGTCGTGGGCCCATTATTGCTGGTTTCCCAACGATTACATCACTGTTAGCTGTTATCACTTGGCCAGGACTGATGGGAATACCATCACCCAGGAGCGCACTCTCAATTGGTCGACCCATTGCTGCAGAATCCACAGGACGACGTTGATTTGTATCAGGGAATCCTTTATCTGGCCATTTAATGTCACCATTTAGGTTAGCAATACCTTCATACTTTTGGCTTTCTGCTGTAGCCACATCTTCCATGTCATCTCCAGCAACTGCGCCTACTGGAATGTAGATTGGCGATCTTACTGGTGTTGTCCCTTCTTGATCTTGTGCAGTATCAGTTTTAGGAGGGATATAAATGGGTAGGGGATTTCCATTATCTCCATAATATATAGGTCTTGGTTTGGAAGTAGATGAAGGCACAATTATAACAGCTGTGTCATTGCGTCTCTTGTCATTATTCAGATTACTCTGGATTATACCAGCCATTGCATTAATTACAGGACCCAAAGCATTCAGACCATTGATGCCAAGTGATCCCAAACTCAGCAGATCACTTACTTGAATTTCACTTCCACCTGGACCTATTCCCCCTGAGGGTTTCTTATTTGTGGGGTCTGACACAGGAATCATGGTGATGTTTCCCCCAGACTGAGTCATCATAATCACCTGCTCCCCTGGTTGCAAAGTGGCTCCACTTGGTGTTATAGTGGATGTTGCTAAAATGGACGTAAGGTATGAGACAGGTGAAAATGTTATGGGAAGGGAACTAGGCAGTACAATGGCAACAGAATCTTGAAGTGCTGGAGTAGAGGAACTAACAAGTGGCTGAGCCTCAGCTACATCCTGTGGGAATAATGCTGTTGCAGCTTCTGTGTTTACAAGTGTACTCTGGATCTTGCTAATTGACAGAACACTGCTAAGAGATGGAGTCGCCTTGGTGTGACCTCCCACTTCTACAGCTAGAGTTCGTGATGTGCTTGAGCTGTCTATCTGATCTTCCTCATCAAAGAAAATGATGGTTGAACCTTTGATAATGTTGTTGACATTATGGCTTGCATCCTCCATAGATGATGAGAGTTGATGATGAATTAATGTTGGAGTAACTTCTGTGTCCATTGTTGAAGTTGGTCGCAGATCATGATCCATGGCTGTGATCATCAACTCCTGCCCACCTGAGAGTGTAGCTGTGGCAACTATTGAAGAGCTTGATACAGAATCTGCATAGATTGAACTACGAAGTGAATCTAAATACTCTGGATCAAGAAGGCTATTGTCTACAGATTCAGTAACAATGTTCTGAACAATTCTTGTTCTTGAACTGACAATGGTTGATGTACGATCACCCCCACCATCCTGCAGCAGAGTTGTGAAATAAGTAAAAGTAGTTAAATATGTTTTTGTTGCATATAAATGAAGTGACTGTTTCTGAGAATCAATTTTATCAACTGTCTTAGAAGTTGGTGTAATCTTTATTTCTTCTTTACTTTTTGTTGGAATTACACTTGGTGACGTTGTACGTTTCGGTGATACATAAAACTTCTCTGTTACTACATCTGAAGAAGTTGCAATATTGGTGCGTATAACAGTACTACTTCCTTCAAGGAATGTGCTAAAATACGTATATGTCACAAAGTATGTCTTGACAACGTTTGTTATGGAGCCTTGTTGGGCTGACGGACGTGATGCAGCAGGACCGTTCTCTGATGTGATGCCATTTATATCAGTTGCTTGCTTATCAGACTCTGTTATGACAACCTGTGTTAAGATATCTTTAGTGCTGACTACCTTCACATCAGCACCATCTGTTAGTGTCTTGGTGAACGCTACTGTACTCAGATATGTGTTTGTATCTAATGTGGATTGTCCTGATGGCTGCAACTGAAGCAAGTAGTCATGGGGTGCTGTCAGTGTGTTAGCTACAGTGTGGTGTGATGTAACAACCAGTGGAACATCTCCATCAATCAAAGTGTTGAGATATGTATAAGTAGTATGAAACACCCCTGTGAAAAGAGATGGACTTGCGGAAAGGGTTACTCCAGTTATGGGTGTTGGTGTTATCGTGTTAGTGCCTGTCCGTTCTTCTGTAACAATGTTGGAGACTATCTTCTCATTACTTGAAATAGTTGTCAAGCCATCTTGCAGAAACGTTGTTAAATATGTATATGTAGTAAGGTAGGTCTTTGTTACAAAAGCATTGTGTTGCAGCGATGAGGATAGTTGGGCTTCAATCTGTGGATAGAAAATATTCGTATGACAAGCAATGTTTTACACATAATGAACTTAGTTCGCTGTCTTAAGAGATATCTAAAGGAAATTGTACATCATGATCTTTAAAGCTCATTTAAATTAATGAAATGCGTTATATAGGTATTTGCATTTGGTTAACTTTTATGCATATACAATAATATGAGTAAAGTTTCGATGGATATTAAGGAACTAGGATGCGAGGGCAAGAATTGGTTCAGCTGTTTCCAGATAGGGTGCTTTGGCAGGCTTTATGAACACAATAATTGACCTGCAGGTTCCATAAAAGACAAGGAAATTTCCTGGTGAATGGATGTTAGCTTCTCAGGAATGACTCTGGTTCATGGAGTTAGTTGGTTTCCATGAGTTTAGTTCTCCATATTTAGGATTTTAAATACATTTACATGTTGTTGATTCGCTGAAACTTCTCAACTTTATATTTCCTCCATGTTAAATCAAGATGAAACATACTTGTATGTTACAATTTTTGAGTTTTGAAAATTAAGTTGGTAACTAAATTTCTGCTATTATGGCACCATGGTTAGAACTTTTGTAATTATGTATCAAGTCCATTGCATCCCATTATTAGAGTTTTTAGATTCATATTTGGTATTCTTTTATTATAATGTGTGGAATTTGAACTATTGAAACATTTATGAACCTGGAAATTGGGGGCACATATGATAGTTATGTCCCATGATGCGTTGATTTGTAGTGCCTGATAAGCGATTTCCATTGAAACAACTCAAAATTTCTTACCTGGTCATTACCTGCACAAATTGATCAATATTTCACATTCAACATGTATGTCTCACTTATAGGATAACTGTATCCTATAAGGCACATAATGGTTAATGAAGAATATTATATTTTGTAATTCGTCAGATTCTTATAATTGAAATCTGTCTGTATAATGCATATAAATTACCATATATATTAATTGTGGGAGCTGGGATAGCGTAATTGGTATGACAACTAGCAATGGGCTAGATGGCTGAGGGATCAGAGTTTTTGTCAAGAGCAAGATTTTTCTCCTCTCCACATCATCCAGACTGGTTCTTTGGCCAATCCAGCAGCATTTCCCCAGGAATAAAGAGGCCGGGTCAACCATCTGACTAATCACCTCCAACTAGTGCTGAGATCAAGAATACATGGCTCTATACATCCACTCCTCCATACATCTCTTTGGCGTAGTGCTTAATTAGTTAATGACAGGAACAACTGTACCTTATATTAATTGTAAGTCATTTTAAGGTCGGCACAGTATTTATTTTGGTAGTTTTGCTTATACTAACTTCTCACAACTAGAAGTGATATGCTGATTCTGAATCCTGGTTCCACATCTAAGGACAGGCCAGAGTCTTTATGTCTCTCCATGTGAGCTCAGTATTTATTATGTAATATGATTGTTGCAGAATATACTACCACTTAAATTTATAGCCAAACTTTCAAATCAGAAGTCCCTAAACTGTGGAGCATACTTCCTGAGTGAATTTTAGCAGCACAGAAGTTTGTACATTTTTAGATACATGAGTGTAAGTAAAATTGTGACAAAATACTTACAGTGAAGTTACGTGCTGTAACTATAATTACCTCTGTCACAAATAACCTGCACTGTAATAAACTTTAAAACCATTAATCAGTCATTTAACTATAATTAAATATGCTAGTACATAAATGAATGATGTGGTATAAACCAAAGTAAGTGATATTAATTTCCAGTATTAACGCAGACAAGTGAAGAATTTTTTTTTTTGACAGATTTGCTGCCTTTTGTTTAATTGTTTCAAAAGAAGGCTCAACTGTTGTGGCAGCATATTTAGTCATATTTTAATTAAATAGACATGTAGACATATATAAATTCAGGTAGGAGAAAGATTTGTTCAATTAATGTTGACAGTAAGAGACTTTGATAATCTTTGCATGTATTTGGAAGACTGCAGTTGAAGTAAAGTTCCATGCATTCTTAACCTTGGCCTAGACAGAAGTATATGGTCAGATTCATGCTTCTGCCATTTTACCCCTGGGGAGGAGCATCCGGCACCCATGAGTTAGGAGGTTGTGTGGGCCTCACAGGTAGTCTGAATGTGATGATGAAGGATAAGTCATTTCCAAGAATCATACTGGAGTCATCCATCCTGTAGTGTGCTACTTTAATGGCTGAGCTACACCAGCTCAAAATTAGGTTAAAATATATTCAAAGTTAAGATTACTTAGTTACCTGAGAACTCTCATGTGGCAGGAAGAGCACCATGTGATCTGTGAGTGTGCTGGGTGCCAGTGTAATGGGGCGAGACAAGGAACTGGACAGTACACGTAAAACCTCTGGCTCCCCAGGCATAGTGCTCCTGTCCCCTGCTACAATCACCTCCACACCATTACTCATGACCTTGGTTGCCAGATTATATCGTGCTTCTCCTGCACCATTCATGTTCAATCCACGTCCCTCAGCTGGTCCATTCAGCTCTGCATGGAACATTCAGGAATTTATGGAATGAAGGTATTGCTTAAAGTTCTAGTTTTGTTCAAATACAACTATTTTTTGGGTATAAGTTAGTAATATACATTTTTACACACAAGAAAGAACTCTCAAGTCTTTTTTCCAGATTTTAATGCCATTTATGCTGATAGTTACATGCAGATATGCCATGCATATACAGATTATTTGAATAGAGGTAATTGTATAAGCCATCTTGATATATATTGAATCTGTCTTGTTCCGAATGGTTTTACTAACCAGAGTTTTGATGGCAGTAAATAATGAACCATTGGAGCTAGGCTTGCAAAATTTAAAGTGGACATAGACTGTTCATGCTTAGAAATTTTGTATGAATTGATATTTACACATATAAGTCAACAATTATAAATGTGGCAGTGGTGCAGAAATTTGATGTTATGCCTGTAAATTTTAATGTAGACAAAACATGAGCTGAACTGAATTTCACATTACAAGAGTTTTAGGACTCCTAGTTTGTGCAATAGAAAAGTAAGCTGTGTGAGTTCCACTCAGAAATCCTTGCTCTTTAATTTAAGATACTAAGAATGGGGATGATATTCTTATGTTGTTATGCATTACTCTACTATGTAGGTTGATGTGCATTTGAGTCACAACCTCTGTAGACTGTTTACATTTTGAGTGCAGATAATGCAATGCAGTAGATAAATCTTGTGGCACTCAAACTCCTGTATGCAACTATACTGTTTGTTGGAATGCACCATATCTTCCTTTTGCCATATTCATACATGGGTTAGGTTAAGGGAACAATTTTGCAATGTATTTGACCTTCCCTAGCATACACATATATACATCATCTCGTGCTAGCGCATCTCTAATTTCATGTTTTATATATATTTGTACCAGACCCAACACAAACACATCATCAATTAAGCTAGTCTAACCCAATACATACTGTTGTACAAATATGAAAATTCATAAAAATACTACGAAGATATCTAAGATCTACCTTTACTATCAAAATTACAGGTGTGTATCAGTAAATGCTGTAACCAGGACATTTAAATGAAGACAGAGCAAAAGAGGCATAAGTAACTGGTCACCATATTGCAAAGATGTACTTTTCTGTTAGTTTTAAACATTATTCTTCTAAAACTGAACATCATAGCTTTTATAATGAAATAAATGTAATTAGAAAATTTAACTAAAATATAAATTGGTAGACACAGAAAATTATAACCAGTAGGCTGTGTGAAGTAGTTAAGAAGTCTCCAATCATATCCAAAAAATTGGACACAGAAAAGATTATAGACTGTAGAGACTACACAAGTATGAAAATAGAAAGTATGGAAGGAAGTAAAACTAAGACATTTTAACAACTAAAGATGAAGAATATGAAAGAGGTTGATCCAGGAAAAAATGAGAGGTGATCAAAGGAATGTGTCAGATGGGTGGAGGATGAAAATAGAGAAAGTGAAGAGGAGAAGGACTCACCTGTTGCCAATATTGGCAATGTCTTTGTTACAGTGAAGGTTGTTACATGAGGTTTCACCTCTGTGGTGGATGTGACAACTTGCTCCTGACCAGCCACTCGAGTTACAATATACGTATATGTTCTAAGTCTTGTTGAAGTCACTGTCTCCATCACAACTGTTGAACTAATGTCTGGTACTGGAGAACTGGTTGTGGTTGCTAGAGTTGGTGTTACTGACAATGAATTTGGTAAGTTCTCAGAGGAAGACTCAGTATTTGTGTGAATCTTCATAGAACTGCCATCAGACAGGGTGTTTGAAGAGGAATTTGAAAGGCTATGAGAAGGAATCTTATCAAACTGTGATACTGTTGCTTCCATAAGAACTCTGGTTGTGGGTGTTGTGTATAGATGTATGTGGGTTTTTGAACTGCGCCCAAATGTTCTGGAAGAGGATGAGGGTCGCCTGCCTTTATATGATGACTTGTAATTACCACTACTACTAAAGATACTATGACTGACAATTGTAGATGAGGGTGTTGAAACTGACGTACGACGTCTGCCTGGGAAAGTTAGCTTTGTACGACCAGGCCGTCTGGTAATGCTGAAGCGTGTTGGACGGATAAGTCGTGGACCATCAGATGAGCTCCCTTCTGTTAACGAAATTAAACTATCTTCATTTATGTTTGGTGATTCAATTGTAATTTCACCAGAAGCCATAGTGTTTCTCTCATGTTTTTGATCTTCCTCATTATCCTCCTTTTCTAGTATGTGTTTCTTGTTTTCTTCTGTGTCATGATCAGTTCCTGTACTGCTAGATTCATAATCTTTTTCAGGCTTCTGTACAGAGGTCGAATCTGATGGCATAGTTGTCTCACTATCAGCCAGAGTGACTGATGAAATCGTCAGTGAAGCTATTTCAAATGGTAATTGTTGTGTTGAGGCTCTGAAAGTTGGTGTCTCGTATTCAGGATCATAAGTGGAAGCATGGAATGATGGTTCAATCTGTGAAGGTTGAATGGTTATGCTTTTATATGTATCCATTTCAGAAACTGGAAGATTGCCGGAAGGACTTGAATCCCGCCCTTCATATATTGCCTGTGTTGAAATTAAAACGCTACTGTCTTGTTCTGTGTTTGATTTCTCTGACCTTGAATCTGGTTTCAATGGACTAATAGTTTCTTCATTATAACTGTCCTTTTTACTGTTTTCTGCGGAAGCTATATCATTATAGATTTCATGTTTAACCTCTCTACTTATGGACACTTGTGAAACTTTAACCATGTTCCCTGTGTCAGTACTCAATCCTTCATCTCTGTTCGGTACAGTGTATTTGTATGAATACACTGTAGACAGAGAGTCAGGGGTGACGTTTGTTGGCACAATGTCCAAGTCCAACCTGGGTGCAGGCCTCTTCTTTGTCACCACAATGCGGCGTCTTTGAGTTGGTGTCACAGAAATAGGCCGTTTCTTGGTAACCACAACGCGTCTACGTCCTGATGTTGTGTTCGTTATGACTTTGTTTCCTCTAACAGTAGTTGGAAGCAAGTACAGATCTTTGTCATCAACAACTATGTTACTGCCAAAGGATAATGGGATTTCTTTTGGCCTGTATGTTGTGATGACAAGTTCATCTTTAACTGTGTTTGTAATGTTAATAACCAGTATAGACCCTGATATGAAAGTGTCCTCAGGGACATCATCAGCTGTTGAATGTCCTGGTTTCTTACGGCGTGATACAATTACCTTTCTTCTCTGATGATCATTTCTTTCTTCATTATAACTTAAGCTTATGTTTCCAGGTATTGTTTTTACTGTCCTTGAACCATATTCAGGTTGTGGAGAGATTTTTATTTGTCCATTTTTATCAATATGTTTTTCACCAATGTCCATATCAGGAATTCTAGCAGAATGCTGTGCTTCTGATAATGTTAAAATTTCTTCCTTATTCACACTTCTGTTATTGTCTAATTTCTTTCTATTTATGGGTACTTTAACTCTGACTCTTCTTCTTCGATGGGGTGATATTTTTGAAGTTACACTACCATCATCTTTGTCCCCTAAACTGTCTTCAGTATTTCTTTTCCTTCTCAAGGATCCTGTTTCTCTAATAATTGCTGCTTGTATGCTATTCTCAGAATCAAGTGCTGATTGAATATCTGTTTTACTTGTTATGTTCTGTTTCATATTAATTGACAAGATAAGCATGCCCCTGTTTTCTGTATTCATGACCTTCCGCTTGAGTGGGGCAAACTCAGCGGGGCCGTTGGATAAAAAATGACCGGTAGAGGAGTTAGATTTTAAAGAGGAGGCAAACATCTTCTTGCTAGCTGCTTTTTTCTTGTTATCCGTTGAGAATGAGGTTGGTTTTTCAGTTGAGGAAGATCTTAATGTGTGGAGTTTACTGGATGAGGATGGCTGACCAATGACTGATGAGACGTAACTACTGACATCACCAACAATACTTTCCAGGCTCTGAGTCTCAGTCTCGCTTGCTTGCCCAAATACTTCGTTCATAGCAGACATGATATAATGATCTAGGTAGCCATCACTATCTGAAGTTGGAAAAGAACCTCCAATCTCAGGCACTTGTGATACCTCCACAGTGAACATTTCTGGCACAGCTAATCCAGCTTCTCGCTTCCTAATAGTAGCAGAACTCTCATCACCAACGGTTACTGTTGAAATGACAGTACTGAACTCACCAGGCCGTCTTCCTGACACATAGAGAGTTACAACAGTTGTTTCTGCTGGTACTGGAGGTGGATCTGGAGGTTTCTTATCCGTTCTTGATTTCTTTCTTGAAGTCTTAAATGTACGATCTCTTCCAGTTTCTTCATCCTTAACATTCTGCACAGCATCATCATCTAGGATTTCTTTCTCAGAATCTCTTGCAAGCCTGTCAGGCTCTTCAGGCGGTCTCTGCTGACGTCTAGATGAAGGTTCAGGGGCTGTATCTTCTGTTGAAGTGTCATGGATTGGCTTTGTTTCCTGCTGGAGTAGCTGCTGCTGAAGACCAGCTAATATAGGATTGGATCCCATCGGCGGTTGCTGGGACTGTCCACCGAGCAGCTGAGCCTGAAGCAACGCAGGAAGTAGCAAGGAATTAAGTTGGTTGCTTCCAGCACCCAGAGCAGCAGTCGGTGTAACAACAATCGTGTCTGTAATGAATTCTGTTGCAGTAATGACCTCAGATGAGCTGTCCACAATAGTGGTAAGGATCTCTTTTCCTCGGAAGGTCAGTGGAATAACAGTAGACATCCCTTTAGTAACAGTGGTCACGTAAGTGGTTTGCCTCGTCTTGAATTCTGTTGTGGGGGTTGGTGGTGGTCCAGGATTGTTTAGGGCAAGTAGGGGGTTTAAGTTTGGCTGTAAGCCAAGGTTACCCAATAAAAGTTGAGATAATAAAATATTAGCCAGTGGTGCATTCGGTGATACTTGTGGTTGCAGGGTGCTGACAACCTGTTCAACATCATAAACAGTGCTTGGTATAATGTGAGAATAAGATGTTTTATGTCCTCTAATTATTGTTGGTGTGAATATCACACTGGTGGTTGGTGTTTCATGGATTAGAAACTGTGTAATCTCAGTGATTCCGCTTGGTAAAGTGCCAGTCACTTCACTTGTGAGGTACAGTACTGTATTCCCATCCTTAGCTGTAGATGCTGTATATTGATGTGGTCCTAACACCTCTGTGCTTGCGCTAGCAGTGATCACGTTACGATACTCCGTGACACGTCCATTCACGACAGGGATTGTGACTTCGGTGGGAATTCGGTGTGTTACTGTTATAGTTCCATCAAAACTTGATTGAGAGTACGTGTATGTATCAAAGTCTGAAGTATCTCCTCGGTATCTTGTTCGAGTGGACCCTCTCCTACTAGTGTTGGGATTACGGCGGGAGTTAGACCGCGAATGTGTCGTGGTTTCTGATTGGCGGCTGTTTGATTGAGTCCTGAGCCTCGGTGGTTTGGGTCTCTGTGCTGATGTCGTTGGTTCAGACTGTTTGTTATTTGTTCTTCTCCGTGGTGACGCCGTTGTAGGACGCCTAAAGTTTGCGCGGTTATTTGTAGACGTATCCTCCTTCCTAAGCGTAAATTGTGACCTACCCGTATTTGAAGATGCTGACGTAGGTCTAACTCTGGGTTGCGCAGACGCAGAAGATCGTGGTCGAGGTGTAAACCGCCCGGAATTCGATGCTTTTGGCTTGGGATCCTGGACAAGTTCCGGATCTTCAGTGGATTCCTGTGGACTTCTTGATGACAACCCAGGGCGGCGGTAACGAGGAGTGAAACCTCTTGCCGATCCGCTGCCACTTTTAGTGCCATACTCTGCTTGCCGCTTTGTACGTGGTTTGCGATTGAAGCCTACAAATGGACGGATGTGAACAGGATTATATGCTTTACCGCTCCTTCTATTGGCTGACTTATTTGCTTCCGTTTTTGACTCATTCGTTTCTGATCCTTCATAATCATTGTCGTTAATATCCTCTTCATCCTCCTTTTCCTCTGCGACTTCTTCGTCCTTATGTTCCTCATTTTCATTCTCCTTTTTCGCCTCTTCGTCATCTTCTTTTTCTTGTTTCTTTAGCAGTCCTCTGGGAGGGAACAAGCTATTGCCAGGCCTTTGCCTATTAATCACGGGATTAAACCTATTACTGGTACGAGGTCTGGCAGTAGTAGATCCCCTTTCACTTGCTGGTTTTCGTAACAATGAACTTCTCTTAGAAGATTGTGTTGTAGTAGGTTTCGGAGTTGTGCTTGTTGTCTGTGGTGCTCGCAAAGTAGGCGGCCGCCTAAACCGTAAGAGAGGATTATTGCTTCGGCGAGAAGATTCCGTGGTTGTAGATATTGGATGTGTTGGTGAGTCATGCTCATCTTCGGTGTATTGCGGTGTCTCTTCAGTTATTGCGGTAGTGAGATCGTCGTCAGGTTCCAGAGTTTCGTCGGTGGGGGGCGTGGTAAAGGTAGTGCTGCTAGTTCGTCCGAGAAATGACGACTGAGTGGGTCGGATACGAAAGCGAGAGCTGCTTGTTCCATGGTGGGATCCGCTTGTGGAGCCTCTGAATGGGTAATCCGAAGACCCTGCACCTCTGCTTGAAGAACTTCTGTAGAATCCTCCCCTTCTCGAAGCCCCTGCCAGACCAGGTGTCGATGTAGCATGGGGACGAGATGACGCTTGAGAACTACGGCCTCTGCCAGCGTAGTGCGTGGAAAATGAGGAAGATCCGCCACCTCCCGTGGTTCCCCTTGTGCGGGAATTTCTCCTTCCCCCTGTCCCAGAAGGTGTTGCCCTGATGTCGCTGTAATTTGTCTTGTATAAACCCGTAGAACTTCCGCGTCTGTTGCTATTGAATCTTCCCTTTCCACCACCGGAGACTTCAGATTTTGCAGCTGGTGTTGCTGTTACAGTAGGAGTAACTGTTGCCCGTGTTATTGTTGTAGCACTGCTACCTATAGCCGTCTTTCTCTTGGGGTTAAAAGTTGGTCTGTTTCTTGATGCGAATGGCCTGATTTGAGGCGTGAACGTCCTCTTTTTTGTTGAAAACGTCAACCTGGATTTCTTACGATTTTTACTAGCATCTTCATCGCCCTCAGTGTCTTCTCCAGTATCTTCATCTTCTGTATCGCTCGCAGTTGTATCACTTCCCTCACTGAGTGAACTCTCTATGACGGCAGGTGTAGGTGATGTGGTTGAAGACACTGTCAGTGTTGCAGAGACATCCGGCCTCAATGTTGACGTGGGTGCTAATTCGCTGATGCTAAAATCGGGCACAGAGGTAGGTGTAACAGCCACTTTGAAACTCGAAGTGCTCTCAATGATCTGAGCGTATCTGCCGTCGATTACGGTACCCACCACCCTCGATTCATAGAACGTAGTAGTTTGGTCCTTGACAATAGAACCTTCGACAATGCGAACTAATCCAGTCTTTTGTGCTTTCACGCCTTCTGTCGTACTTGGGCTTATTGCTGCAAGAACAGATTTTCTCTCAGTGTTCACATTAACAGATGTTGTGCTGTCAACCACTTCCGCGTAGAGATTGTCGATGTAAGTTCCGATTGCTTTCGTAGTGAAGTAAGTTGTACTGACTCCATCAGCATCCACGATCCTGCCTTCATTCAGAGATACAACTCCCGTAGGTTTCAAGAGTACGTTCGCTTTTGAAGAGACAGGAGTAGGGGTGACTACCTGTGTGGAACTTTCGAGCACCTGTGCATATAGGCCGTCTATGAATGTGCCATATACATCTGTTGAGAATAACGTTATGATGCCATTGTTTGTCTCGCTGGTTAGAATTGTCGATAGAAGACCAGTTGGTTGTAGTGGCAGTGGTGATTGCTGAGGCGTCTCACTTTTCATCGTTTGTTCAGGAATCTTATTCTCAGTCGCGCCACTGCCAGCAGCGCGACCTGTAATATCACTGACAGTTTCGTTTACAATATTCGTCACCGTTTCAAGTCGGCTACTCAGAACGGTACTGTTACCAATATAAGAAGTTGTGAAATAAGTGTACGTCGTATAGAATGTCGCAGGCTCTACTAAAGCAGGTGTGGCTGACGGGTTAATCGTTTCTGTTAATGTTGGTGTTGGGGTAACTTCTAAAGGTATTGCGCTCGAAGAAGAAGGGTTCACAGTAGGTGTGACTGTGTTGGAGATTGTTTCTTCTCTACTTGTAACGACAGTACTGCCATCTTTATATAATGTTGTCCAATAAGTGAAAGTTGTGTAATACGTTATGGGCAGAGTGGCATCTTCTGGAGCAATCCTTTCTGTTAGGCCCGCTGAAGGAGTCAGTGTTTCTGTTACAACATTAGTCACTGTCTCTAAACGGCTGACGACGTCACTCGAAGAACTACCTTTATATATTGTAGTGAAGTACGTGAACGTCGTATAGCTTGTTTGAAGAAGCAACGTTGGAGCTGGCTCAGTTTCTTCTGTATTGCTTTCGGAGCTGATCTGGTCGTCAAGTAACAGATGTTTATCATTTCTTTTCTCTAGCATCATAACCCTACCACCATCAGAGCTGCTGCTCGTGACGTTAGTGCTCATTGCCTCTTCAACAACTGGTTTGCCTGAAACCACTGATGATGCTACGATCACAGGTGTAAATAGGTTATCGTTATCTACTTCCCTGGATGCTATTGGAGATTTAGACGATACATCTTTCTCAAGTATCGTTGGGGTGGTGATAGTATTACGCGTTCTTGATATAGTCGCATAGCTACTATCAAATATCGGTGTGTTTCTTGGGAAAATGCTATTTTCCTCGTCGTCCACGTCGGCAGTATTTACATTTGAACTTCCAGTCGTAGATTTATATGACCGAGAGATGGTGCTGCTGTATGAATAATGAGGTGTAGATTTCAAAACGGGTGTTTTAACATGTGTGATGTCTTGAGAAGACTCGACGATATTTGAATAAAGGATGTGTTTTTGCGGATTTTCAACTTGGTCAAACACATCTGGATCTGAGCCCTTTTCAAACAACGGTTCACGAAGCGATATTGTAGGCTCAATTCTGGACACAGTTGGACTTATAAGGTGGCCACTTGGCGTTACGATATTCGTATATATCTCCGTTCTACTCGAAATTTCAGTTTCGCCATCAACCAAAATAGTTGTGAAATATGTATAAGTCGTGTAGAATGTTTTCAGTTCATCGTCAAGAACCTCCGATTCTCCATATTTATTTAATGTCGGCGTTAAAGTTGATAGTTCTTTTTCAAGGTCTACAGATTCTATGACCGTTGAGAATAAATCATCATCAGAGTTTACCCCTAAATCTGGGAAGTATTTTGTTGTTGGCCTACCTACACCAACACTTGTGGGTATTGGTTCTATAGACGGTAACAAGTGTTTCGACGGTGTCAGAAAACCGTCTTCATGGACAAATAACCCAGCAACAGCTGGATCAGATGCATGTAATATGTAACTGTGGTCCACAGTAGACGTTACGACGTTTGTAACAACCATTTTTCGACTTGATACGCTTGTTGTAGATTCCTGGAAAAAGGTTGTAAGGTATGTGTATGTGGTGTAGAGAGTTTTGAATATCAGTTCAATCTCGTCTTCTTCGCCATGAACATTATCTTCTGGAGTAGTCGTTGGAATGGGTGTTGTAGTATTTACTTCTTCGGGTATCATTGTTGTCTTTTGTTCTGGTAACTCTGGTGTTGTTATCATATTTCCTTCTTCCTGATTTGCTGTACCAACAGTGATGCTGTCTGGTGTGGTATGCCAATTTTCTTCCTCTGCTAAAGATGCTGTTGGAGTGATGGCAGTACTCGATGGCTCTATCGCACTCTTCTGTTTCAGGTTTGTTTGTTCTGTGTATGTTTCGGCATCAGAATTTAATGTTCGTGTTATGTAACTTATCTCAGTGCTAGTAACTTCTCTAGATCTTATAGATGTCGTGGTAGACGTTCCTTCCGCAGGAATAAAGAATGTTGTAAGGTACGTAAACGTTTTGTAAGCGGTGGTGGGTATAAGCTGTGTTAATAGACTGCCAGTAGCTGATGAAGGAGATGTGTCTGTTTCCTGTCCTCCATCATCCGTTGTCTGAGATTCCTTATTTGTTTCTTTGTTCTTAATGTAGTTTTCAACAATGACCTGTTCCTTTGGTTTTGTGTTTATCTTCCTTCCAGTCTCTACTTCGTTAATAGAATCAGTGTCAGACTCTGTCGCCGGTTCTTCTGTCGGTATTGTACTCAAAACTTCATCGATTGGTGTTGTTCTTTTACTGTCACTTCCTATTGTTGATTCTTCTAGAGTTATGACTGAATTATCTTCGGTTGTGTGTAGTAACTCATCAGTGAAATCTACTGTTATTGATGGTGCTGCTGGTGTTGTCGTTTCTTCGGTCTCTTCAGTGCCTTTTGAAGTTGTTTCTCCCGGCGAATGAGTAAAAGGGGTAACAGAATTCTGCGATGTGCCAAGAACGGCGGTAGGTTGTATAGATTTGTGTGCATTTGTTATATCGACTTTGGTATTGTCATTGTAGTAGAATATACTCGATTTTGAATGTATGATCTGGGCATAATTTCCATCGACGTACGTTCCATATACTAGGGAAGTGAACAGCGTTGTAGTTCCATTTAGAGCCTCAGTGCCACCAATTACTTTTATCAGCCCCAATGGAAATTCAGCACCACCGGTATCAAACAACTGAGTCTGCGCAGTAGAGAACGTCGCCAAGGAATCTGTAGCTTGTACTCCGATTTCTCCTGTGCTAGATTCAATAGAGCTGCCTGCAGCAATGTCCTCTATGGAAGCTTCAATATCGTCGTTATAAGATACCGATGAGGGTTCGATAGTATCGCTACCGAAAAATGGTTCCGTAATAATTTCTTGTCCTGTAGTTGTTGTCGGTATTTTCTCAGCCATTTCCATCTGCTCATGAGCCAAATATTGAACCGCGTCTTCGAAAGTAGTTGGTGAGTTTTCTGTGACTGGCTCTACAACTTGGACTGAGTGCAGTGCTTTGTGGTCGCGGCGGATTGTGATTGACTGAGATGGTGTTTCTGGAAGCACCACCATGGTCGGCAAAGCAGTTTGCATGCTGAGCGAGTGACCAGTGACTGTGCGAGTAACCATTCCAGGAGTGTGAGACATGAACGTTTTGACGCTTGTCACGACAGACACTGGGTTTTCTGTAGTTACGTGTTGCAACTCCGGAGCAAGGGTCGCATCTCCTGATATTGATGTAGCTTTCCGGCCTTGATTTGCTCCCTCAACAGCTGTTGTATGAGGCATAAAGATTATTACAGTGTCCCCAACTGTAGTTGTGAAGTCTGAGAATCCCAGGTATGTCACTGTATCTAGTTTCCTACGTTCTATCTTGTTTCCTCCGAAGAAGGCTTTTCCGGATCTGAACCGATTACCTCGAATATTTGTCTCTGAATTATGGTTTTCAGTGGAATCTTCGTTTTCATCGACTGAAAATCCACTTGGGGCAAACTCATGACGAACTGTATATGTCGGCAAATCGTCCAAAGGTCTCACAACTCGAGCAGGTTTTAAGTTGTTACTTTCAGAGTGTTCGGCGTCTCCAGTATTTCTTTTTTTGAAGTATTCCGTCTGTTTTGCTTTCACGAGGTTCTCAGATTCTTCTTTCTCGTCCTCCTTACCTGGAGGGAAGTACTTGCTCATGTGTTTCTTTGCTTTTGCTTGCAAGAATAATGCTTCTAGCTCGTCTCTACCATCTACCAGGGGCCGTTCATCCTTATCAGACTGTTTACGGCTGACTACTGACGTACTTATAACGTTACTGTCCGCTCTCGTGAGTTCTCCAATATATCTAGAATGAGGTGTATGTTGTCCATTCACTGCAGTCTGGTAGATGTTACCAGATTTGGCGTAACTGAATGGCTCAACCTGTATGACCGAATCCCCATTATGGGAGGGTATGACTTGGATGGGTAGTGTGGGCTGTGCTATATTGGCCACGAGGGATATTGATGGGAGAACCAGTTCATCCAGGTTTGTCCTTGTTTTGTCTCGACCCTTAGAGTCGCCATGATAGAACACCCTGGAGCTAGTTGTAACCACCTGAGCGTACAGACGGCCGTTATCAAGGGTCGTGCCTACGACCTGTGTTGCAAACTCGGTGGTCGTACCCTCTTGGACAAACGTACGAGCTGTTGATGTCAAAAGACCAACAGGCTTTTTATGAAATCGACCATCTCGATGTCTCCCTATGTTATCCACCAGCAGGACGGTGGTGACATCTGTTTGATGTGACAGAAAGGACAGATCAAGAACAAGAGATGAAATTGTCAGTAAAACATGGAAAGGAAGTAAAACACAAGAAAGATTATGACAAAACTATTTCAGTGCAGAGGAAACTTTCGTCAATAGCAAGTTAAAGATAACTGGATTTGAAAACAAATTCAAATGTTTTATCAGTCCCCTGAAGAATGAATAATAATAATAATAATAATAATTTCTATATTTATTTATTTTCATGCATATTCTTCAGCTTAAGGCTAATTATAAAGTGCAAAGAGAGAAACAAAATAAACACACACACTCAAAAGACAAAACAAGACAGCTTAGATTTTTTTAAAATAACACCTCAATTAGTGCAATCACGTTGCTCATTACGCGGTAAGAAATATATGGGCTATATTTTGTTTCTCTCCTCTCGCTCCCACTTTGGAGCACAGGGCTGATTTCTCAGTTTCGTGTTCATTTCACAGACGGTATGTTTCCTTGGACGGGTGATCAGCTCGTCGCAAGGCCTCTACCTAAAGACAGGACAACACAAACAGAATAAACGCATACACACACCATACATCCATGCTTTGTGTGGGATTTGAACTCACGATCCCGGCTTCCGAGCGAGCGAAGACAGTACATGCCTCAGACCGATCGGCTACCAAGTCCAAGTCACGTTGCGACTGACGGCCAGTCAGTCAGTCAGTAAGTCTTACTGTTTGGCATATACAGTCTTGTTTCTGTGGGCCGACCTCTCTGACGAGAGGACGGGTCTGCTGCTGGCCCTACCCAGTGCAATATTTCTCGGGTCTGAGTCCCTTGGGACTCGCGACCATATTTTACGGTCTCAATTTTGAGACTTCCCTTTTCATCGCCTCCTACTACTCGCAGGGTCACGGTGGAGGTATTCGACCCCGCCTCCACACGGGGGTCTGGATCGGCTACCGTGACCGGCTATGGGCTATATACCCGTTCATAATAACCAAACTACTGCTAGNGGTGGACAAATTGGCGCTGAGGCAATTTTTCTCCGAGTACTTCGGTTTCCTCTGCCAATCTTCATTCCACCAATTGCTCCACAATCACCCTCACCTATCATCTGGGGCTGGTACAGTAGGCCAGAAGTGGCCGCAGTACAAGGGACTTAGTCCCACCCCACTAGCAATAAAAAAATATCATAATATAATACAGGGCTGCGCCATTTAGTAGGAAAATGAGACTACCGTGAGCCAGACACCTACTCAGTGACTACCTTCTCATGTTGAACATTGTTTAGAACTTGGTAATACGTATTGATCGAAGCTTAAGATGTCAATGGAAGTGAGTGACAGGACAGACTGTTGAGAATCACAGTGAAATTATATTTGAAGCTTTGGTTCCTACCCCAAGAATATATTTCATATATGTGTTGCCAAAAATTCTGAAAGAATGTGTATAGGTAGCTATCACTGGCCTTTTAGAGAGTTAATACGAGGCATTGACTTGAACTGAAAGAAAAGTGTTTGAAAGTGGCCTGAACTTACTAGATAATAATTAATCTGACAAAAGCGTTCCTCTGCACGCTCGACATTTAATTAAGAACAGAAGAAAACTTACAGATAACTAAAGACTTTAAAACTAATATATAAAGACATTTGACATTTATTTCTCAAAATATGAGGACGAATTCATATTCCAGCTTCGATCTGAAGCAAAAGAGAATGAAATTGTAGCACGAATTAGCCCATTAAGAGACCACTATTTTAGGACATCTGTAAGATATTACAAGCGTGTTATACATTTAAAATTTATTGAGGACAAATGTACAGTGCAGTTCTACAGACAATCCGTAACAGTGGTTCTGAACAAATGCTCACGAACTTGTGTCAGCGAGTAATTTCAGACAACTTATATTATTATAAATACATAATTCCGCACAGATTAATAGGAGCGATGTTTCAGCGATATCGTAATACAGTTTTTTCCTTGGCACTACAGCCCCAGTGGGCCTAGGCCTACCTCTATGAACTTCTCCATTCACTTCGGTTTTTCTAGATCTTACACATATGGTATGACTCCTTGGGCGGGTGATCAGCTCGTCGCAAGGCATCTACCTGTACATAAACACAGAAAAACGCACACAAACATCCATGCCCTGAGTGGGATTCGAACCCACGATCCCGGTTTCCAAGCGAGCGAAGACAGTACATGCCTTAGACCGCTCGGCTACCGTGACCGGCGTCGTAATACAGGTACCAAAGCATAAAAGATAAAGTCCCAGATCCATGTTTTCTTGGCCTTGGCACTAATTGGAGGTGAGTGGTCAGCTTCACGCCTTGCCCGCTTTACCCCCGTTACCCATGCTACTAAAGTGTGGGTACGTAGAAGCACAGAAAGAGAAGAAGGCCAGATATATTATGACGACCAGTTATGGATTATCTTAGGGTGTCACTGAGCATCTCGGTATTGTGATCGAAACTGCTGCTTAGTGTTCGGGAGGTACCACGTTCAGATATTTGCAGAGTTAACGGATATGTTTAAGAGTTTATAGTTTTGCTCACCCTCCATGTGATCACAAGAATATTACATTAAATAGGTCATCAGTTTCTCCCATATCCTTGCGTACACAACATCGTAATTATATTTCCATCTCATTCAATGCTGCATAACTTCTGTAGTTGGAACAGCATCCATAAATGATCTAATATCAGTCTAATGACGCGAGATTTGGCGGGCAAGCAGCTTACTCGTATGCAGCCAGTAAAGGATACGATGATTGTAGCGGAACCCAGTGATTTTATTTTAATTGGCGTAGGCTTACAATTTAAACTCGTTCTTTATAATTTTTCACTCCATCGTTGGTATTAATGTTCATTTTTACAAATGCTGAAAGTAATAAGCTAAAAATATAGGGAGCAACGTGTTACTTTGAACCAAGCACCGAGGTTTCCAGGAAAGTGAACAAGTTTTCCCCATTCGAGCCTTTCCTTAAAGACCTTGTCACGATAAGCAACAACAACGGCAGAAATAAGTTCATTTGGTCTAATATATTGTTTTGAAGTTAATACTAACTCTAGTCAGCGAATATTAAAGAACTACAAAATAAAGAATACCACGCAGCATCACAGCCTAAAATTAATGTAGCAGTAAGAACACAACTGATGATTATTATCAGTTTAATCGAATTTGTCGTCAGTGGCTATTTAAAAGTTAAGACCACGCTAATCAGTTACAAAAACTGCAGATGAAGGAACGAAATGTCCATACAGTTATGTAGGTCTGTTGTACACACAAATTTGTTATTTAACAATAATTATGCAGTTCCTTTAAATTGAAGAAATTCGTGTGTTAGGTTATGTTAGTTGCAAAATGTCACTAACTTACCTCCTACATCCCGCGTTACCCTGTCGACCTTCGTTGGTTTGTGTAAGAGGAGACCATCCTCACTGGCGAAGATTTCCTCATTGACTTCTGAAAGAAAAAGACAAAAATTGACTATGGTTTAATAGATTATAATACGCTAGGTACAAGGTGGCTTCAAATTTGAAAGTGGAAATCAAAATACAAGTGTTTTGGCTGTCTTTTATTGAATGATAACATTAGTTGCGGCAGGTGTCATCTTGTAACTCTCTCAAGGAGCAGTGGTAGTTGTGCGTACCACCTGCTTGAACTCTCATCTACTTGGCATATCGCCCAGGCAGTGTAATTCTTAAAATAAAGTTCGAAGTTTTCCTAAGCGTCATTAACCAACCGATTTCGTGAAGTAGATTAGATTATTTGGGAGGGGAAAGGGAGGTAGTAAGGGAATTTTTAAATATAAATATTGTCACGGATTTGATCAACGCGTTGCCAGGCAACAGCTCTGTAAATATGGTCCATTACGCAACAATAGGACGAATGTTTATAGCTCCTTGCTAGGCGACAGTCAGAAGCACGCGAACAAGCAATCAAGGAAACAGCCACAAGAAGTTCATAGTTGAAGAACTAGAAATCGGCCTGTGAGGACTTAACGTGTGATCAGGAGACTTTATTTATGTGTAATATTGGGAGTGTGTGATTTAGTGAGACTGTTAGAGTTCCCATGTTATAAACCCGTGAAAAGCAGTTCAGATAGACTAAAGAGAGTAGTGTGTAGTGATTGTATATTTGTAAAGCAGCAATAGTATAGTAATTAATTGTAGTTACGACCTGTAAGTATTCAGTAAATCCAAACCCGCGTCTTAGTCACTCAAACACGTGACTATATATATATATGTGTGTGTGTGTGTGCGCGCGCGCGCGCGCACGTGTTGATAAAGGTGACTGTTTCAATTGAGTAATGACAAAATTATTTCTTGCATATGATAGTCCCAGTTCGTAAAATTAACAAAACTGTACTCTAGGCCTGCTTACGTGTGCATAGAATCTTATAGTAAATTCAGTTTATGTATAAGTTATTCTGTTGCTTGTATTTATTATGACTATGGTTGTGATAGTAAATTAACTTGATTAATGCAAATGGTACAAATTGTATTCCGTATATCCCCAAAGATACAATAGTAAGAGGACTTTTTCTCGGTAACAACATTCCTTGCGAACTGATTGTATGTACAAATGACTATCAAGGAATGCACGAAGTGTTAAGACTGACTTTCAGTTCTGGTCAGCAATTTTATTTATGAAATCTCACGGTGTTAACTGATCGTTTTGAGATTAACCCCTTCAACGCTAAACATGATACATCTCACGTGGCAGCTTTGGGCCTTCTAGTGTCGATTGCCTTTGGTACTTGAAATCAGAAAACGAAACATGGCCTTTCATCTGATTAACAGTTATACAGTAGCTATGTGCAACTCTTCAGTGTTGTAACTTATAAAGCAATGTTAACGGAGGATTTCTTGAAACAAAGTCCATCATGAAAAGAAAGTTGTGGTATTCCCGAAGTATGTAATGTCAATCAACTTTCGTCGCCGTAGGCAGTGTTTACGCATTGCGTTATCACTACGTGTTCTGATACATACTCACGTATAGACGTATTAATATAATAAAATCTTTAAATCACATTTTCGTTGCTGTTCCAAAACTGGGAAGTTGTCTTGTATGTGTATCTCTTGTACCCATGATAATGCGGTATACCAGAGTCCCCAACACCTACGTTGGTCACGCCTAAATTTAACGATACTGCATAACTTTCAGCTTATGTAATACTCTGGTCAGCCGCTACGATGAGGCGATCAGCCGTCATTCAGAGGAACACAGATATAAGTACGATCTCGGTCCCACAATGCTCGTAACTTCAGACATTCAAAGTAGGCAGTAGGTCCATTGTACCGTTTGGTTTCTCGTACTGAGATTCGCAAGAAACACTTTGGTGAGCTTTATCCCTTGTCCCTTAATTTGGTTAATTTTGTGATCTTTATATCTGCTATTCTGTAATTCACCGGGATATCTCAGTAAAGTGACTGGCTACAGGCTTGACCGTCGAAGTTTGAGTTCCTTCAGGGAATTGAATTTTTCGTTGCCATGTTCAGACGTGTTTTCAGGCTCACCCATTCTCCTGCCCTATTATGTAGGAAGCTTTTTTCCCCATAAGACACAAGAACCTGACGATGACCTTTCACTGCGATTTAAGAGTGTGCGGAACTTTTCCTGTAAATCCCTCATACGTAGACTCAACAATAACACTCGCTCGCTCATCCATGACGAGTGGAAAATAAAGGCTTACAAATTGAAAAATGTTTGAATTTATTATTTAGTACTCTCTCCAACTCTCTTTTTATTACTGCAAAAATTCGAACAGCAAACGGTATATTCTATACATATACTCGTATGTAAAATTATATAACAGGAGATATGGAATACCTCCACGCTCCTCGGGTTAAGAACCAGTGTTGTATAGTTAAACGCACACCAAAGTCTACAAACCGAAGGCCAGTTGATTTATTATTTCTCTTCGTTGAAAATGCTGTATTATAAATAGAAGAAAAACTGAGAATATCCAAGCATATAGAGATTAATTCTTACCCCAGGATGGTCTAATTGGTTTCCTATAAACGCGGTGAAGTTTTTCTGCAATTACGTCCGAGAAATTAAGGTATTTTGCTTTTAAATTTGTCACCACAAACAACTATAAAAAGCACTACTTCCTCTCTCACATATTCCTCAAAACTACAGAAACAATGAAATGGTTTATTTATTGGGTTAATAAAATGTGGATCTATACAACCACTGCCCCATACGCCTTCGTGGCTTACTGCTTAATTGGTTAAGCACAGGGACAACTTTACCGTTACCTTTTATATTTATTGGGACAATCTTATAAATGTGTCCATACTTTCGTTCGTTCGTTCGTTCTTCTATTCCTCTTGCTCCCACTTGGAGCATAGGGTATCCGTGAAACGCTTCGTTTCACTTCAGTTTCTTAATCTAAGACAATCGGTAAGACTCCTTGGACGGTGGATCAACCCGTCGCAAGGCCGCCACCTAACACAAACACAAAATAAACATAGACATCCATGCCTTGAGTGGAATTCGAACCCATGATCCCAGCGTTCGAGCAGGCGAAGACATTTCTGCCTTAGACCGCGCGACCACTGTGAACGGCATACTTTTCGTTCACCGACTTTCTACTACTACCACCATAGTCAATAAGTTCGTGGAATGGCCGCAAAGTGTCCTTGTAGTGCACTACAGCGGATAGGTTGAGGCACGATATGGTGCCCTGTTAGTTCATGTCTCGTCACAGCAAGAGGCAGTTGTGTAGAAACAGTGTAAGCAGAACTACGGCCTCTGTTGTGTACTGCAGTTAAATGCGAGTGGTGGAAATCGAGAATGTGGCAGTTTGAACAACGAACAAATATCAAGTTCTGGCAGAAACTAGGCAAATCCCCTAGCGAAACATTTCGCATAGGAAGAATTGGTTGTTGCTACACGACAACGCCCCTGCACATCGCTCTGTTCATGTCCAAGAGGAACTGGCAAGGCAACAGGTCACCGTTTCGCCACACCCTCCGTACTCACCTGATCTCGTACCATGCGATTTCTTTCTCTTTCCCCGCGTGAAAGCAAAGCTACGTGGTCGTAGATTTCAGTCGCTCGAGGAGGTGGTCATTGCCACAAGAGACGCCGTACGGGAATTTCTTGCCAATATGTTTCGGCAGTGTTTTCGGCAGCTATATCAACGTTGGCAGATTTGCATAGCGGCCAACGGCAACTATTTTGAGGACCTATTTGGATCTGTGTAAGTGTATGTGAATACATTATAATATGATGCGATAAAACCATATTCCACGAACTTAATGACTCTATCACATATATTCCATGGGGGCTCCGCATTACGATCTGTTTCAAAGCAACTAAGTCTCTCTGGACACGGATGGTTTGTACACTACAAAACTACTGTAGTTATCATCTCCCGAGAACTAGATCGGAAAGTAATAACATAGCACAGTGTGCATAACACATCTTTGAGAGTATGCCATACCATGAGGAGGCACCCTTATGGAATGAAAGTCCTGTGAGTAAATGACGAAACCAACGCTTCGGAGAAATATGTCACTTCCATCTTCAGCGTCGAAAAAATACGTCAAGCTAGAAACGTGCATGAAGTAGGAAGCATGCAAGTTATGTTTCCTACTTTATTGCAAGTCTTCCAAAATCTGAATTCTTTTAACCTACCAACGAGATGTTTTACTGTATTTACAAATACCGAGTACGGCTACATACATCGGTTCTATCTGTGCGACAAAGACTTATGTTACTGCTAAGTAATTTAAATCAAATTCTTTGGAGCAAGGTCCTTGAACATTTTATAATCGCTCAGGTTGTCCAGAAAGTCTTCGCCTTTCATGAGACACACGTGTTCATTTCAGTCCTGAACGCTATAAATCCTGTCCACATATTCTGTAAGATAAGATCAGCATTACCCCCCAGTTAACACCCAAGTTTCCCAAATGGTTCCTCTATTCAGTTTTTCTGATCAGAATGTCGTATGCATTTCTAACCTTTCCGGTGCAGGCTACATGCATTAGATCTATTTCGATATTATCCTATTTGCGCCTATATCCCTCAAATAATGAGTGTTTTTTTTGTTCAGGTTTCCAACTAACATTCTGTATGCATTTTTAAAACTCTTCCACACGTGCTACATGCCTCGATCATTTCATTCACGTGGGTAGAGTGATGCAACGTTGACCATTACAGCATTCTGACCAGCTTCGCATGCTGCTAACATGGCATTTCTAGATTTCTAATGGATATTTTCTGTGAGAATAAAGTGGCGTGCATCTCCGATTGAGAGATCGATTTCTTCTGCATATCAAGTTACTGTGAATCCCATATCTATCTATCTACCCGTCCATCCATCTGTCTTTCTGTTGCTCCCACTTGGAGCATAGGGCATCCTTGAAACTCTGTTTCACTCCAGTTTCTTAATCTTAGACAGTCAGTAGGACCCCTTACACGGAGAATCAGCCCGTCGCAAGGCAGCTACCTAATATGGACAACACAAACGCAGAATAAATGCAAACATCCATGCCTTGAGTGGGATTGGAACCCACGATCCCAGCGTTCGAGCGGGCGAAGACATTTCTTGCCTTAGACCGCGCTTCCACTGTGATCGTCCTGTGATTCTTATAGCTGCTTGTTAAAAACAACAGTATTTTGCTTTTAAAACGTATTTCTTGTTAAGCCGTCGATAAAATGTTCTTTAGGGTGTAAAATCTCGAGGTGTCAGCAGATAGGCAGCTTCTCTGGTGCTAACGTCATGCAGGCGGTACTGAAAGACTGGACTTCTTTAAGATTATAAAAATTATATTGCCTCTCGTGGAAATTCTATTATCACGTATCTTTCAATGTTCTCAGCAGTAAGGTTGCCGTATAGGATTCATTTTATGCATCACTGTAATAGAATATTTGCATGCAAGTTTCACTGCTTCGCGGTTAAACTGAATCCCAGGTCGTTTCGTGAGGAATCCTTTACGCATTGGCTGTAAGAACCCATAGACTTGAATTATAACATTTATATTCTGGTAACAGTTGGAAAGAAGACATTTATGGTGATGTCATCAAGATGTCGAACATTATGTATATCATCAGTGAGGTCAGGGCTCGGCAGATTTTCGTCTGCCAAGTGCCACTCCCAGAACTCCGTGGTATGCTCATGTATATAATTTAATGTATGCTTTCTTGGTATGTAAAAACTACGTATTGTCACGTTGTATGGGGAGACTATAGACGTGGTTTTGGATTGGATATTGGATTTATTTACGACTTACACACACCACTCGGAACTACAAGCAGTTACAGCGCCACCGTTGTTCTCCATAATTCACAAATCACCACAGAACCCGATAAGCCTTTTCCAGCCCGGGGAACGGCTTCTAACAGTGGAGATTCTTCATTTTCCACGCTCAAGTCCTTTCTGAATGGCGGCTCCCTTACAACTCTCTTCCAACTGTCCCTTTTCTTAACAGTCTCCCGTGCAGAACTGACTTGGGTCCCCAGTTGTCTTCTTTATAACTCATCGGCACGGCTCGTGCAGACAACACCGTTCATTCTCGTATGCAAACCCGTTGCCGCGGTAACGTGTGTGCCTAGCCGTTCCCTAGCAGTGGCCATCGTTGCGTTGTCTGTTTCGTGGCCGTTGCCTAGAAACGAATTTTGTTCCAGAGCCGTTCGCTAGCAACGGTTGTTTCTCTGGCTCCACAGTTCTTGCTTGGAGCAAATATGTCACATTGCTCCCCCCTTAAGGCTTCTTGCCCCAAGTTGCCTATCAGTGTCACAATTCTTTCCTTTCCCAGGGCTGTGTTTGTTTCTCACGGTGATTGCTCTCCAACCGCTCCCGCTGCTCCCTCCTTAAGGCCATTCGTTCCGAGCTGTTCTCACACAAGGTGCCAGTCGAACCAGGTTTATCACGATCATCCTCCTTTTCCGCTCGGTGCAGGCAAAAGATCCGAGAGTGGTCAGTGATCCTACGTCTCCAGGTCTTACTCTTGTGCAGTCTTCTTTCGTTTCGGAGGTGCTGACACATCCACAATGACCTATCACTCGTTTTCGAATCCTAACTGAAGGCTCGACTCTTCGCTTCAGGATTCCCCAGCACGAGAGCCATCCTCCTGCCAGATATCCTGTCGCTTCCTAGACGTAGCCTCGGTTCCTCATTCCATTGCTGCTTTCCGGTTGCGTCTGACGTCTCTTCCCGAACGTCCTTCCTGATGAGGTTCCTCTTGCAACATTGTCCCTGCCTGGTCCCTGACGACCGTCTACCTCGTGGTGTGAGGAACGGCACTGCGTGTCATCCCTCTTCAGGCAGTAGCTAACTTCTCCCGGGACCCACCATCGCCCTGGGTCCGTTTCCTCAGCTGTCGGCGGCGCCCTACGGCTAGATACTGGTTCCTATACCGCTTGTTTAGTTCTCTGGCAGTTTCATTGCTGCCTCTTCCGTAGGGACCTCCTCATGCACCGCTACAAATTTCATTTCTTCTGGATTTGCCTCCGTCTTTTCCGGATAGACCAACGTCGATTCTCCGTCGGTCTTCATCTCTTTTCGCCAGGCCCTTATGTGTGTCAATATCTCCTCTTGGCGAAAGACCATCTTTTCCCTCATGGCATATAGCCATACGTATTCTTGGCTAGCAGGTGTTCCATCTTTCGTTCCATTGTATCCAGTGTTTGTAATATGGCGGTATAACGATCCGATGCAGTTTCCAATCCAATCACTTCTGACATCACTTGCCACGATTTGAGTGGCCCTAGACGGAGTTTGGATTGGTGACTCGATTTATTGCCTACTTCAGTACACAACACGTAATTACACTTAATTACAGCGCCATCGCGATTTCCACAGTTTACAAGCCTTTCCCAGCCCCCACTGTCTTCACTATTAGTTGCCTGGTAACGGCACCAAAAATTGTTTATGTAACCGCTCAATTCCTTTGTGCCCTTTTCGTTGTGCGCCACTCCACCACCGCTCACTTCTTTGGGTTCTTTACTTTAATCAGTAGAGCTGGGTTCCTATCCCAGGGTCTTATAAGGGTCTGGCTCGGACAGGGCAGGAAGAACACTTCACTACAATCACCCACCTTTCGACGGTTGCACTTAGTAGTCCTTTAATCCCTTCCAGCTTTCTGCATACAACTGAATTTCTTACTACTGTTGCTTTGTACTGTACTTATACTATTCTACGGAAGGGCCGTAGTGGTAAATTTAGTGTCCGACTTTGCCGAAAGTAGTGTCAAGACTCCCCGAGGTGGAATGCCCTCCCTCTGAATTCTGAGGTCCACGAACCCCAGACTCCAAGAGAAATCCACTCCTCCACTTCTGCCATTGGTTAATTTTTCAAACTAGGAGGTTCCCTAAATTTTGAATTCCCAATCATGTTGCTCTGCTATGTGATTCTGGCAGATGCTGACCTGACGCTAAGGATGACAGCCCCTTGATGCATTACAGTCAGGGTGTGAGGCTCCGGCCGTCCCACTTCTAAGTTATCGCTGTCCCAAGCTGTCAGCTCTCATTTTCTCAAAGCCTTTCCGACGTTGCTGAAACTGCCAGAATTCCAGGAAAGTACCAGATGTTACTTCCTGTTCACATAGCAAAACTTGAACTATGTCCCTTCCGCGTGTAAGAGCTGGCTATCTGCCGGATCTCTTTGTTTGTAATATTGTTAATCTTAACTTAATACAAAATTTAATTTTCACACAACACTCCTCCAGTCAGAATGGACGGTTACATTTATTCCTCTGCTTCCGTGTGAAGTCCTCTCTGACCGGCGGCTCCCTTCCACCCAACTGCCTTCCTTACGACTGACTCGATATCATTTCACGCCAACCTCCTAGTCCTCTCTTCAACGACTGTCAATTCACTCAGCTCTAAACCTTGTCTATGCACGGACCACGTAGAAAACACAGCGCTTTGTTTTTTTTTTTTTGCCTGCGTGCCCGGTACCGCGGGAACGTGTTTATCGAGCCGATCTCAAGCAGCGGCCTTCCGTTCTTGCATATTAAAAATCTGTTGCATAGCAGCGAATGCTGTTTCGTTTCGGTCGGTTTCGATGTCGCTACCCAGCAACGGCCCTACACGCTACAGTATAGAAATACAGGTTTCGTATGTTAAATGCAGCTTGAAGCTCAAATACCAATTTTTATTTCAGAATTTATACCAGCTTTTATATAATATAAAGGCTGCGCCATTGCTCAAGCGGTTAGTCGCTGGCTTCCCACCGCGGTGGCTCGGGTTCGATCCCGGGGTCTGGTCAAGTGGGATTTGTGGTGGACAAAGTGGCGCTGAGGAGGGTTTTCTCCGAGTACTTCGGTTTCCCCTGCCAATCTTCATTCCACCAAATTGTCCATCATCATAATCACCGTGGCAGGTTACAATAGGCCAATCAGTGGCCGCCGTACCGAGTGGACCCAGTTGGACTCCACCCCCCACTAAGCGAATTTAAAATAAAATGATATAATATAAAATTTTACAAGAACACAAAGGCAGATTGCGTGATCTGCGGACATTTGCAACTCACGCCGTCCACTGTAAGATCTTATAACCTATATCAGATTAAGTAAATGGCTAGACCATGGAGTCCTGGACAGTTCCGAGTGACATGTCGCATGTGGAAGTCTGCCCAGACCTGATGTGATGTTAACTTCAGTAACACTGCACCGGTCTGAGGTTCTCACGCCTGTAACAATGAAGAGACCATCTTCTGGAATGTGACAACGTGTAGCATGGTAGAGATTTATGAACGTTTCTCCAAACATTTGGTGTGGTGTGATTCCACCGAAACGTCTATAAACTTCTTCCAGACTACATGGCGTGACATCCCAATACTTTCTATAAGGATTATACCTAGAAAAGAACAAGGACCATGTAGATTCTAAAGTGTTCTGACGATGGTGGATGACCCAGAATTACTGGGTTTTTAGACTTTTCCCATCGTCCGGAAATCTAGGTAATAGAGAACACGGTGTTTCGGAAATTGGATCTGTTTCCGTCTTCAGGTGAGGAAGGAAGACACTTGCTCAGTGATTGAGATTAGCGCTTTCTAATGGGCCCAACTGAGTAGGTGTCTTCCTTTCTCAGTTGAAGACGGAAACAGATCCAGTTTCCGAAACGTCATGTCCTCTATTACCTAGAATGTCCTCTATCACCTAGATTTCCGGACGATGGAAAAAATCCAGAACCCAGTAATTCTGTAAGAACCATGTAGTCAGGTTTTTTAGTTTCGTGGGTTGAGGTGAGACTGAGTCCACTTGGTACGTCGGTCACTAACCGGCCTATTGTACCAGCCCCGGATGGTAGATGGTGATGACTGTGAAGCAGTCGGTGGAATGAGAATTAGCAAGGGAAAACCTGCCAATCTGTACACCACAAACCCCACGTGAGCTGACCTGGGCTCGAACCCGGGCCGCCGCGGTGGGAAGCCGGTGACTAACTGCCTGAGCTATGGCTCCAAGTAAGAAGAACAAGGTCTGCATCCGGAATGGCTGTTCAAAGCGCCCGAACGTTCTTAGAAGCTGTAGGGTGCGGTACATGAACAGAGTTCTATGGAAACCTGAACGGCTGTAGCAGGATGGCGAGCGTGTGAGACACTGATAGCCTGAATTCCTCCGGTTTGACAGGTGCCACGGGGCAACTGAAGCTGACCTACATGAAGCATCCTTCTCCATCTCTCTGTGTTGTGTTGTGATCTTCAACCTGTGATCCGCGAAGAATATTTGAACATGTCTTGTCCATATTTATTGATTACATTTCTACCTCGCTTGCTGACACTCACATTTCTCACAGTGCTGCTGCTCCACTTGGTCATTATTATAATACAAGATTCGGATTGCTCTTAAAATTAAGTTTTTGGTGTCAATGGCACTCTATTATTTTTTTTGTAATTAGAAACTATCAGAGGAACACAGGCGCAAAATGTACCACACGTCGTGAGAGTACAAATGGGTAAGACTTCTGATAAAAGCAGGTTTTATTTAAATAGTCCCCGCGTACCCTCGTCTTCCTGATCAGTCTCAGAAGTTAGCATTTGGTCCATACGTAAGTTGGTTAGGTATTATGACCACCAAATATTATTTAAGGCGACAAAAATTAAGTAAGATGGATTGGGCATACAGAATGAATTGGAGCGATTAGAAATATAACATTTTATTCGGAAAGGCTAGAGAGATGTAGGCATAGATGGGAGGATACTGTTGAAATGGATTAGAAATGATGTGTGAGATGTGGATTGAATTAATCTGGCTCAGTATAGGGTTCACTGGTGTGATATTGTGGACTCAGCAGTGTATCTTCGGTTTACATAAAGTGTGGAGAATGTCTCGACCAGCTGGACAACCATCATCTCCAGAAAATCTTTCACTGGCGTTGGGCGCTTACGCACGTAACCCATTTTGTTACAGGTGGATGTACGTATACTAGGTGTGTAAAGAGAATGATCCGGGATTTGTGAGCTGTGTGCTCTCATCTCAGGGGTCGCGGAAGGGCATCGCCCCACTTAACTACCTGCTGGAGACCTGTACCGCCCCAGGCGCTGACACACTGAGAGCTCTCGTTCCATTCATCTGTATGTCTCGCAGCACGAAGAAGCCAGTCCTTAATTGCTGTGGATGTGCTTATACTATACTGCGTGTCTTCAGAGCATTGGCAGCTGAAGACGGAGAACTGGGATTTCCCATAGATCCCCTTGTATTCCAAGATAGGAACCCGAAACAGGTTAACTGCATGTACAAAATACAGTTTTATCTTCAAGTGAAAATATATGGGCCTATAGAATATGTTTCTGTTCCATGTTGGCTGTCGATAATAAGAACAGGTACCTAAGTAAAATGTTCAAATGTAGAAGTATTTTATTTATTCATTTCATGTCGCTCTCAGTACCTCTACTATGTGGCATCGAATTTTGGGATAGTTAAAGAATAGAAAGTAGGAAAGAATGTGGGAGTAAATTGTAATGGCACATTTCAGGGTGATATCCTAGAATTCGCCTGAAGGGCCAGAGGAAAACCGTAAGAAATCCAAGCAGGATAGGTGTCCGGACCGAGAATCGAACCCAGCACCAACGGAGTACAATGCAGAATCCTTACCGCCTGAACTAACCTGCTTGCTATTGACCGTGTAGATGATAAACAATTATTATGTCGAAGCTGTGGGAGTGGGGGGGCCCTGGCTCATTAACCTCTGGAATCCGCTTTCTGCCTTCGGGTAACCAAATTTTGCTTGTAAATGTTATATTTTTTAAACACATTTAAGAGTAACTGGTCCATTGACACTATTGCTTTCGTGGATAGCCATTTCCAAGGCAACAAAATGCGTTTTTTCTTTCTTCAAATCATAATATACAGAGTGATTCTAAATTATTGTCGGTGTTTCCGTTTATAGGCCACGGAAACCCCGACAATGATGTAGAAAAACGGTCAGTTGTATGTATAGTAAGTTGTGCACTTATTTACTACCTATCTATCTGTGTAACCTCATGAGTCAAGGTACGCGGGTTCAAACCCGGTGGAGGTCGTGGAATTTTTAAGGGCGGAAAATTCAGGGAACAAGTCCTCCGGGAGGGACTTTAAGCCGTGGGTCCCGTGTCGTAGATTTACGGCACGTAAAAGATCCTCATGTCCGTAGGAGACCTCTGAGCAAAATTAGGCAAACAATTTCCCGCCCAAGTAGTTTCCAATGCCTCTGATAGAGGGGGGAAATATCAGGTACCGACGGCCGACCTCGTTGGCCGAACGGGGCTGATAGCACGCACCAGTACCGGTAGGGTATGGCGACAGTAGAAATTAAAGGGGGACGCACAATGGACCAATAACTGCTCTAAGTGCATGGGGAAACCCACCCCCTCTAATAATAATAATAATAATAATCTATCTGTATATCTATCTATGGCTTTACAGCCCTTTGTTGGACCTTGGCCGCTTTTCAGTTTTTTGATGTTTTACACAGTCGGTAGGATTCCCTGGACGGGGGGTCAGTCCGTCGCAAGGCCGCTACCCACACACATGACAATAAGTACACATAACGCACACAGACATCCATGCCTCAAGTGGGAATCGAACCATGGATCCCAGTGTTTGAGCGGGCGCAGACATTTCATGCCTTATTAGACGCCTTAGACCGCGCGACCACTGTGATGGGTACTTATTTACTTCGATCCCGGGTCTGGTCAAGTGGGATTTGTGGTGGACAAAGTGGCGCTGGGACAGGTTTTCTCCGAGTACTTCGGTTTCCCCTGCCAATCTTCATTCCACCAATTGCTCCACAGTCACCCTCATATATCATCTGGGGCTGGTACGATAGGCCCTAAGTGGCCGCAGTACCCAACTAGCATTAAAAAAAATTAGGTGAAAATATTAAGCTGCCCAATGCCAAATAGCGTTATTGTAGTCGCATGAGATACAATCTGGCCTTTTCGGGAAGTATGCTGAAATCACAAAAATGTGTATAATACGGAAGAACACGTTTTACTTTCATTAGACTACAGAGAATGTAAACAGATGTGTCTTCCCGAGTCCTTGTTTATTATCATGATCTGCGCGAATGTTCCGTATTCCTGTTTTCACTGCGAGCCCAGCACAGCAAGTTCGTGGAACCAGTTCTTGCACTTCAACGCATTTGGTCCAGTCCGCATTTTCCCTACGTCATCATAGTAACGGCCTATACGGTTCCTGAAATAGTTACTTCTGTTACTACAGATGCCGGCAGTATTTTATTTTCTCGTGGAAGTTGCTTTAATCTTACTTAAATTATCTACTGCTACAGACCAGTACATTCTGAATGCTTCAAACACTTCAATATCCAGAAGCTGCAGTTCATGGCTGTATAGTCCTTTGTGTTGAAAAATTTCGCTGTACCCAACACGCACACATCTAGCTGACTGCTGTGTCAGTCCACAGAAAGTAATGTCTTTCCTGATAGTCAGTGTTTGTTAAAATTATGCAGCGAGATATGAAATTCTCATGTTTGTATGTAACTTTTCTCTGCCACAGCAAAGTCAGAACCAGTGGGGGAGGAAAAGCAATCCTGTTAATCTTTCCTTCAGACAGCACGAAAGGAGGGATGCTGTTACTGCCTGTAAGGTTTACACAGGTTATGATGGTTGTTATGACCTCCGTGTTGGTTGAAATGTTTTTCTGTGTTATTATTCGTGAGGTGGGGTGAGACTGAGTGCCCTTGGTGCGTCAGCCATTAGTGGTGCCTATTGATGATGAGCGTGAAGCGGTTGGTGGAATAGACATTAGCTGATCTCTAGTTCATAGTTCTCGTACAATTCCTATATGTAGGTGAACAATGTACAAGTATACATGTTGCACCCTAGAATCGTGTTGTGTTTATTTCCAGTTGTATTTGTATTCTGTCGCTGATCACTGTCAAACAGTAATAAATATCTGGCCATAAGCCCCATATGGGACTTGACACTAAGACTTACTGACTGACCGTCAGTCGCAATGTGACTTTGACTTTGAATTGACAGTCCAGTTGAAAGTCAGAATAGTTCAGTGGAGTGTCCAGTCGGAAGATGACAGTGCCTCAGACAGTAATTTGTGAACCGTTTTAACCAGTTGTATAAAAGGTAATAAATTCGATCATCAAATCCAAACCCCGTCTTATTAGTCACGCGAACCCCGGATATGTGATAATATTAATATACATATGTGTATGTCCGTATATCTGTTTGCCTGCGAATGTCTCAGCATAATGACATCTATTCAATGGGCCAGATTTTCACGAAATTAGGTATAAACATTTTTCCGCTGGAGGCATTCATAGCGTTATTTTCTCTCGTTCATAATTCCAGCACGTTGGCTATGTGAACTTGTGAAATTGATGTACTCTTCAATGTATTCAGTTATTCAGTATTGAGGGGGTGGGTTACCCCATGCACCGCGACCAGTTTGATCTATTGTGCGTCCCCCTTTGAATTTCTACTGTCTCCATACCCTACCGGTACTGGTGCTTGCTATCGTTCCCTTTCTGCCAGCGAGGTTTCGGCCTTCTACTGGCAGTGGTGTCTGATAGTTAGTCACTTTCTGTCAGTGAGGTCGTCCCTCCTCTGGCAGTGGTACCTAAGCTCCCCCATCTACCGGAGGCATTGGAAACTACTTGGGCGGGAAATTGCCTAAATTTAGCTCAGAGGTCTCATAGAGACATGAGGTTCTTTTACGTGCCGTAAATATACGACACGGGATCCACGGCTTAAAGTCCCTCCCGGAGGACTTGTTCCCTGAATTTTTCCGCCCTTAAAAATTCCACGACCTCCGCCGGGTTTGAACCCGCGTACCTTGAGTCCTAGACTACGGAAGCCGCTTACTCTTCAATGTATGTCATGGAAGTGTTGTGTGGTAATTCACCATCAACGAACATCCAACTTGTATTAAGTCGATGTTTGTGTGTGTAGTGTGAAACAAGAATATAGCTGCAGCATGGGATGTAAACCTATGTTTAGCTTTCCCGGACTGTAACCAAAGAATCACTGATGCTAGAAATGTGAAATGTGGCGTGGAGATGTATCGTACATATAACCGCAAAGTTTATATAAACATTGGCGAAAGTTCCCGTTCTCCGTCCGGGCTGTTCTTAAAATGACATGTAATGAATCAATCTGATTACTTACTCATTACAACAGTTATATGGAAATATATTTCTGTTAATGAAATTCCCAGTATTTGCAGTTGTGTGATGGCAGTGTGCGCTGAGTGAATTAAATGGTTTTCAAACAACGATACAGCAAGTTGTGTGGGTCTAAAGCATTAATACACTAAGAAATCTGTTATGATGGTCTACCGACCAGACCACATGCGGTTTCCTGTACGAGTGACAAAACAGCTCTTCATATCGTTGAGGTTATATCTGAATGTTGTCAGATTTTGAGATTCAATTCAAATGTAAGTAACGGAGAAAAATACCTACGTATATATCAATTATTTGTGCAGTTATTATTTTACACTTTATGGTGATGCTAATTGAGGAGCCATTTCAAGGGAATAGCGGCTCCGGTCTAGAAAACCGAAATTAACGGCCGTGGGGAATCGTTGCGCTGACCACGCGACACCCTCTATCCGCAAACGTTGGCACTAAACTTCGCCGACAAGCGGCGGTCGCTCGGTCGGTATAGTTCTCTTGCGGACTAAAATCACGGAGTTTGTTGTTGTTTTTTTTTTTGTTATGCAGACTTTTGGAGCATTTGGAGGAATGTAGGTTCATAAGTAGGGGCACGCGGTAGCGTATTTCTTTAAAGTTTTATGCTACAAGCCGGAAGATCGCGGACTTGAGTCCCGATTAGGTGGATTTTTTTCTTTTTTAATTTACCTGATCCATTCAGTCGCATTATGGCCCTTGGATCGACTCAGGTTCTAACAGAAATGAGTACCAGAAATCTTCCTGTGGGTAAAGGGCGGCCGGCGCGTGAGGCTGACAGCCTTACAACAATCTATCAGCCGATTTTCTAGAGAAAATGTTGGAGCCTCAACATCTCAGAACCCTATGGGCCTTCATGGCCTGTTACAGGGATATCTTTACCTTCATTTTTTAGGTTCATAAGTTCCTCAAAGAAATTATTATTGTAGAACTTAATTTCGACATATTTTAATTACTAGAGGACTGAGGTTTTATAAAGCCTCATATCGGTGCAGTAATGTGGCTGCACACCTGTAAGTCACACACATACACTTACATTATGTAATGCTGGAGACATGTTATTAATCCTCATATGTGAAGGGGATGTCAAGGTCTTACAACACCCTTCCATTGTATGAAAAACTGCGTGGCGACGCGATGTGCTATTGTCTTCATAATGTTCCCTGTCACGGCAGCTTCCAATTCATATATTTAAATTAGTCATGACGACTCGCGATAATAATATCCATTACTCGGTGTGCCTATGTTCTCAGCTTATTAAGCTCAACTTTTTTGATAATATTCATTGCCTTTGGTTATGGTTTTATCATAACTTCTCATGTCTGCTTTGCCTTTGACAGTGCGTGCATAGTACAAGAAGCAAAACAAACAAATTGATATTATCTACTAAAGTAACTAGTTGAAGTTAAGTTCTCCTTGAGAAGCTAACAGTTGTTGGATACTCGAGATAGCATATCCAACATTTCATGGAACCCGAAGGTTCATTACAGTGTTCACAAAAGCTTACTACCGGTCCCTATTTTGAGCGCAGTCCAAATTCTACACTAAAGTTTCTATTAAGTTCCATTGGTTAATGAATTGGAAGGGTATTGGAAGGAAGCGGTCGTAGCCATATCGAGGCGTTATCCCGAAATTTGCCTGAAAGGACTGCGGCCTAGGTGTTCCTAATGGTCTCTTTCCCTGCGAGTTTCTTACCAAATTTTCCGTCAACTATCGTTTTACAAGACGACGTCTTCTACATTCACTTTGTATTATAAATTATTAACTGATTTTAATATTTAACTGTTTTAACTCTTCTTGACCCATAAAAGATATTTAACATAACGAGGTTCTATCCCATGTTGTATGTGATCCACGTAAGGATAGCTTGTGTCTTAGCAATTGTGCAGAAACCTAATAATGTTTGAACTAAAAAAAACAGTAACTGTCGACAGTTAGCAGTGCAATGAAACATGTTACAATGCCTGATTTCTGTGCCACCCGAAGTTAACATTTCTTAAAAGTTCAAGAATAATTAGATTTCACTGAATCATTTATCCCCTTTCAGTTACAATCGCATTCGTTTTGCTTATGATTTTTGAAACTAATTTGTTTCAGTTTTACGAGGCATTCAGTTACTACAGTTACCCCTTGCTAATCGACAATTCGATATATCGACACTCCCACAAATGTTCAAATACCCAAACGGTCGTCTTTACGCGGTCAATCGACGATTGCCAATGCGCGTGCGCACTGGCGATGTTTACAAGTTCAGTCGTGTCGCCGTGTTGTAGTACAATCTTATCGCTGTTCACTGTTTTAATCATATTTTGCAATTTTATACATAACATTAGTGAAATCACGGGCCTTACAATGGAAACAAAAGCAAATTGCAAAATTGGGTTCTTTAACCGACGAATCGCTAATCTAACGAATTTTCATGAAATCAGTTAACTTTGATTAATTGAGGATGACTGTATTAAATCTTGTAGAATACCAGAGCCATTAGTTCATCATTTCTATTGTGAAACGTACTAATAGCTATGCTGGTTAAGAACAAGCCTATATGCTGGCCGGACTTCTGAAATCCGACATTCCATGGTCTGTCACTGTATTACAGTACTGCACCCTAGAAAGTCAAGTTAAAGTCTTCCCTGCTAAGGTAAAATTGTCCCTGTGCCTACATAATTAAGCGCTACGCCAAGAAGGCGCGCAGAACAGTGAAGGTATAGCTCCACCATTCTTAACCTCGGCACTAAATGGAGGTGAGTATTCAGTTTCACGCCCCTCCTGCTTTACCCCCGGAGAATGAGCCCCTGGTACCCAATTTATAGGAGAATGGGAGGGCCCCAGAGACTGCCTGGACTCTATGATGTAGTTTCCTTGCCGGGAATCGAACCCCGTCTCTCCAGTCCGTTGCTATATCGTCTGAGGTATCCCGGGTCCTACAGTACTGCACCCGTGTACTTAAAATAAATTATCTTGCATTTGTTATCATTTTGTCATTATTTACATTCCCTCTATCTGTTTCCTTGTAGCGATACATTAACGTCGAGTAACAGGAGTAACGGGGAACGCGGTAGCGTAGTTGGTTGAAGCACTATGCTACAAGCCGGAAGGTCGCGGGTTCAAGTCCCAACGAGGTGGATTTTTTTCAGTTTACTTAATCCTTCCAGCCGCATTATGGCCCTGGGGTCAGCTCAGGCTCTAACAGAAATGAGTACCAGGAATCTTCCTGGGGAGTAAAGTGCGGCCGATGCGTAAGACTGACAACCTTACCGCCATCTATGAGCCGATTTTCTAGAAGATGAGGGATCCACAACCTCTCACAACCATATGAGCCTCCACGGCCTGTTACAGGGATAACTTTACCGTAACAGCAGTAACATATTACGGTGGATTATTTACTTGAATGGGTGTCCTAATATAGTGCCCACCCGGGTCCCAAAAATTATATGGAACCCAGGGGGGTCTGCCGGATTTAAGAGTTAAAACCTGTAACTATGCCTGAATGTGTGTTTGTGTGAAAATGAATACTGCTTTCGGCGTCAGTTGATTTTTATTTGCCAGCAGTTGTGGGCAGACATTCTTAATATAAAGCAAGCGGAGAATTAGACCGATAGCGCCACAGCTTGTATCTCTAATTGAACTGAAAAAGTACGGTATTCTAGGAACTTTCTTGTCAGTTTAAACATGTAAACGGATAAATGACAGGCGATAATCGCATTTATCAGTGACCTGAATTTGCCTGGACTGATGCGAGTACAATCAAAGCAAGTAGTATAATGAGTAGCAATGGAAATACGGAAACCACGCTTTCGGGACGAGAGGTTCAAACAGCGTGTGGTAATTGCATTATACAGTTTCACTTTCTGCCAATTTGTTGAAATAACCAGAGGTTCAAGTGAGCGGAAAGCAGTGTGGAGGTATGTGTACTGGACTGTAGTACAGGTTCTCGAGCATCCTATTCGTGAAATTGCCACACAATATAAAGCTCTGAATTCCAGGTGCTTTATGCTCAAGATTATCCGAGTTAAATGTGAGCAATGTCTTCTTACATTTATACATATGTATGTATATAAAAATATAATACGTCTTGTGATGGGCTATGTGTGTGTGTGTGTGTTAGATTATCGTCTCGTTCCCACGAAAACGTCAAGTGCTTACATAATTACACTCGTACAAGTGACAGCTCAGTGTTGGAAACTGTGCCGTCTGAAATACACAGATGTAAATTCACTGTTATAACAAGGGGAGGAAGAGAGGAGATGAAGGCACGAAACAGATAAAAGAAAGATAGAATGGGACGAAGGATGAAGTAATCCTCGTTGAATATCCGCGAATTCTTTCCACTAACAGTTTATAGTAGTGTAATTGTTTCTTTCTGAAAGGTACATAGAATTTCATAGTCTAACAGAGGAGTAACGGAGAAGTTCATGGAGGTAGGCCTAGGCCCACTGGGGCTGTAGTGCCAAGACAAAAAACAGAGGAATAAACAAATACGACAGACTATTAATCGTCATCACTCACGGATTATGCGATTTCTGACAGCGGCAAGACATTTTTCCCTACTTCACAGCGTCCAGACTGGCTCCGCCGCCTACCCAGCCTCCTATCAAATGAGTACCGTGGGCTCTGTCCCCCGCGATAAAGCAGCCGAAGCGTGAAACTGACAGCTCACCTCCATCTAGTGCCGGGGTCAAGAATAGTGGCGCTATATCTCCACTCTCCTCTACGTCTTTATGGCATACTGCTTAATTAAGCACGGGGATAACTTTCTTTTCACTGACTCTACAGCACCCTTGGGCCATGGCCTGATTTTTTTCATTTTCATGATCATACTACAGACGGTAGGACTCCTTGGACGAGTGAGCAGCTCGTCTCAAGGCCTCTACCTAAACATAGGACAACACATACGCACACCAAATATGTATGCCTTGTGTGGGATTCGAACCCACGATCCCGGCTTCCGAGCTAAGACATCACATGCCTTAGATGGCTCGGCTACCGTGACCGGCTCAGAGATAACTTTGCCTTTACCTAATTCATGGGCTGTGCCCATACAACTTATTTTGATTCTGAATTAAATACGAAATACTTCATTTTTAAATATTTCGTATTTCTGCATGGGTGTCGGAGCTTCAGATCGCAATGCCCCCCATCTACACAGGCAACATGAAGTGCAGGCTATAAGAGCCAGTGCCTCTGGCGAGAGTGTAGCACTTAAGTAACCCGGGGGTGCAGAGACTTTCTTGAGGAGCTCAGTCACCTAATCAAAAATACATGTTATTATTGGACCCGAAAGTTCAAAAACGTGTCCAAAAGAACCTGCCACTGGACTCTGTTGGAGACGGAAGAATCCATTCCACAGGCTTTAAGATCCACTTTAATATTACCCTATGTGCGCCCTAAATGTTATATAAATTTCTCAACTCTCATTCGTGTGACGTTTCCTGACCATTGTATCCTCTTCGATTTGATGTTCATGAGACTGAAATATCGGCATGATTATTCTGTTGTATTATTATTTTTCTTCTGAGAATCAGCAGTTTCGCTTACTGACACCCACGTAGACATATGTTCAGATTTGCCGCTTCTGAGTTGTACAATGTCACGATTGCTGTGTCATTTCTTGTTAGAAAGCTTGTTTTCGTAGTCTGACACTAAGCAGGTTGAGAACAACTGGATATCAGATCAACTTCTCTAGTGTTCTGAAGCACTCATCTTAGTTACAAATTATGTTTTTGGACATTATCCATTGTCTTGTCTATGTATTTTAAAAAACCGTCCTGTTTCTTTTTCAAAACACAACGTTTCGGAGACTGGATTCTGTCCCCGTCCTCAAGTAGGGGCTAGCTCTATCTATTGGACCCAACTGAGTAGGTTTTTACCTGAGGACGGGGACAGAATCCAGTCTCCGAAACGTTGTGTTTCGAAAAAGAAACAGGACAGGTGTACTTGTAGCCATATACCATTGTCACAGACTTTAGATCTTACTCATTTTAGTGCCTAACCGTTTTAATAAATATCTAACTGAAATAAGTGCGTGCTGGAGCATTTACTGAATATTTCAAACCGCACTCTTTTCCAGGTCAAAGTCAAAGTCATGTTGCAACTGACAGTCAGTCAGTCTGTCTGTCTTGGTGTCGAACCGCAGCTGGCACTGATGTGCAGATATTTCTTTTGAAAGAAAGTTAGTGTCTTGTCCATGTGGGGCGCCCTCTCTGACGAGAGGTCTGGTCTGCCATTTGTCAGTCAGTCTGTATTAATAAGTCCATTGTCTATATTTACATACATTTACAAATCCACACTTAGTCCTTACTTCTGTGTACAATATATACAGGGCCTCTGTTAGTCCAGCAGATTATGCCCGGTTTCTAGAATTATTTGCTACCACGGCAGTCTAGTCACTTGAACGGTCGTATGCCTGACCGCCGCCAAGTTTAAGTCTCTTATACTTTCTGTATCGGGCTTCGCCTTGTCCGATGTTGCGAACATTCTCGTTCTCATGATTTTGTATGACTTCTGCTTGTTGCCTACATAATTTTGTTATATAGTCATATACGTACGGGATTTTGAATGCCATGTGCAAATCGCGGACCGGTGTGCGCCTTGGAAAATTACCAGTCGTGCGGAGAGCCTTGTTTTGGCGCTCCTTTCCCAAGTTGTTTGTCCCTCTTATAACAGGTCGGAAGGCATTTGTATCGCATTCCAGGCCAGCTGACAGCTCTGTAATGTCCTACCTGAAGCGAGCGGTCATGTCTGTTGCTTCTTCCCCAGTGCAGTGCAGAGTAGGTCGACTGCATACGAGTATCGTCTCCAATGCACCATGAGGCAGTGAGACAGTGAGGCGGTGGGATGTCAGGGTTCTGGCGGCAACTACGGTACATTCATTACTGAGTATAGCCGTACAGATATCTGTGGGACTGTGGTGATCAGTGCTTATTTATATCATTTGATTCCTTGCAGGAGCGAGACTTTTCTCTTCCCCATAGCGTCCAGACCGGTTCTGGGACCCACCCAATCTCCTATCGAATGGGGACCGGAGGCTTTTTCACCCGGGATAAAGCCGCCTGCGAGTGAAATGGCGAGGTCAATAATGGTAGAGCTGTACCTCCACTTCCTAATATGTCTTTTTGGCATAATGCTTAATTATTTTAAATACATGGACAGCTGTTTCTTTTGCTTTCTCCAGTCTCCATCCATTAAACACCCCCCCATGAAGATGTATGGGACAGTGGAGGTATTGCTTCACGCATTCATAATCCTCTCAAGACCGAAAACATCAGGAAGACATCTTCGCTTCTTCTTCCTTATTGTTCTCATGTTTCTCCTTCTCATCTTATTATCCTCTTTCCATTCCATCTTCACCTTTACCTTTTATGTCTCCTCCTACTATTCTTCCTTCCTTCCTCATCCATCCCTTCCTACTACATCTCCTCCCCTCTTCCTCCTGCCTGCCTTTCTTACCCCTTTATTTCATCTTATTCTTCTCATACTATTCCTTCTCTCCTCTTCCTTCTCCTATTTCTTCAATGTCCTGACTCTCACAGTTACGTGCTCATTGTCTGAAATTGTTAAATATCGACACTAGACTGGGGCAGGCGGTCAGTTTCAAACTCCGGCCGCTTTACCGCCACAGTGGGCAGGAGGGTGGGCCGGCTCCGTGGCGGTACGGCTCAAGACCAGACTGTACAGCCCGAAGTCATCTCGGCTCGGCCAATATTTAATGTCATCACTAACCAGACTGGGCAATTCTACGGTTCCGTTATAGCACTGGTGGATAATCAACCGCCCCTCTCAGTAGTCTTTCTGAAAGTCGTCACTGAGAAAGTGCCGATTGCGGAAGCGCCGACAATGCAAGCCGTTCCCACACCCACAATGGGCCCCATACTTCCGAAGTGTCAGGACTCATCGCGCTCTCTTAATTGCGTACCTCTCTCATGTAACAGTAACAAAGGAGAACATATTACACATGATGCTCTGGGCAGACATGCGCCTCTTCAGGTCAATGAACATGATGCAAAGCGGGTTGCAACACAGAAGTGAAGGGGCCATGAGACCTTTCTGAAGCCATTTCTAACTATTCTCACAGCTCTGATCATGAATATGAATTAATTGAATTAGCAACTTACGGCTGATTTATTTAAGGGTGTTTCAAAATTACAACTACAAAATATTTAATAATTTATATGAAGATTTAGAAGAACTGCTACACACGTACTCGTATTAAATGGAGTGGGCTCTGTCATGCTTGTGGTGGTTGGACGCTTGCTTCTCATTACATATGCCCGGGTTTAATCCCAGGTGATTTCTTATATAAATGGAGTAATTATGAGAAATTCGAATACCTAAATTAAAAATGAAGGTTGGGTATAACAATTTTGTATCCAAACCGTTTTATATTTCGAAAGTAAAACACAGAGTATATAAAAAGTATTTAAGTAAACATAAGCTGGACACACGCAGGATCTGTTGAATCCCTACGGGGAATAACGTCTGAAGGAATAAGGTGCAGACTGTACACTGCAAACATCCTCCTAATTGACTTAATGAAATTGACAATTAAATTGGAGATCGCACTTACAGAATGCATGAAGACAGGCTCCGTAGATTTAATTGGGTTTACATCTATGCCCTCAGAAGAAAAAAAAAAATACAGGAAGCCCCCGGAATAGATGGGGATACCAACTTACCTTCGCAACTTTTAAATATACTTTAGGCCTTCAGCCCTTGTAGAGGAAGATGAATCGTTATAGCTCTTCTGCATAATTGTCACTGGACGTTGGACTTAACATGGATTTGCCACGGGGACATTCAGACAAGACGATGGTGATGCACAGTATGGGACGTTGATTTAAATAAAATGTTTTGATATTTTCGCTGCGAACTTTACTGATACTCCTATACTCATACAAATAAATGTGATATTCTAAAATAGGGACTGTTGGTTACAGAGCTAACAAGGTTATGTTTTATATTTCGGTGCTAGGTAAGGAAGACTTTACCGACTTATTCACTGAAACCGGCGCGTCGGCTCCTCGGAACAGATACCAGATGCGCCGACTGGTAATAAGAGTTTGCTGTTAGAGGTACATGGGTTTGGCAGGTAGCCTTCTCGCGAATTGCTTCTAAACAAACTGTTGATACGTGATGCTGTAACTGACAGTCTGCATACAGCATAGACTTTGTTAAGAAGATAATAATTCCTATGCTTATCAAGAAATTCCCCATCTTTTCGGGAACCCGCCAGTGTTCATTGCCTTTATCACAAGAGCCCGCCATTCGACTTTATCCTAATCCGGATGTCCCTACTGCATAATCTCGCAATCTATTTCCTTATGTGCTATTTTAACATGTTCCCCTTTTCCACGCCTACGTTTCGCAAGTGCTATTTCCTCAAATTTTCCCGCTCCTTTTCCATATATATTATATGTCCCGCCCATGTCATTATCCTTGATCTTATGTTTACTGGGCAATACGCAAGAACGGGAATTGATAGAGTGTCATTATTTCCCTCCAGAGATGGCTGTAGAACCCACAAAAAGTTTATAAAGTTATTACGTTTCTGAACATTATACATTGCCCTGTTTTCATTCAAAACAACGTCTCGAAGGCAGAATCCACTATCCCAAACGTTGCGTTTTGAATAACAGGAGGATGACTGATGTCCAGAGGCACAATAATCATATTAATATATCATCGTGACCAATTTATACATCTTATTTCCATAAGAAGTTTGTTTCTGTTTACTCTACGATCTAAATAAAATGGTGTACTGGGAGATGGAGTTCAGTAATGTGGTTACAGAATATCGAAACGTCTTACTGTTGCTCTCATAAAGAATTGTTTTACAAAATTTCTCATGTAATTAATAATTCTCTTGAAGAATCTTTGTTGCCAGTGCATGTCTGTGTAAAAAGCAATGAGCGGCGACGAAGTTGGGAGCTTCCTTTTTCACTAAAGCAGCAAAACTAAATCTTTTACCAAGCATCGCAGGAGCTCGAGCTACGCAAAATGCATGAAGCTTCTCTTTCCAGTCAAGATTTTGTTTGTTTTTTTTTCTCCCTTGCAGTCAAGATTTTGTTTGGCAAAAAAAAAAACTTCTAACGTTTTCCAAAACGTCGACGGCTTATGTAGTTTCCTAAAGGGACTCACAGAATAAGAATCCTTTGATGGCGTCGGCATGCGCATAGCGAATAAAAACAAGGAGCTGACTACGTTGAGAAATGTATGTAGTTTCATCCAGTTGCATACTGAAGGGGAGCAGCAAGACTGCCAATCCCTCGATGACATGCTTTAAAATGTTAAACGAAATATCACCTATTCTAGAACGTGTCACATCATTTGAGAAGGGAACCGTTTCCAGTTTTTTTCCCTTCTGTTCCAGCCCACAAACCAGCTCTACCATATCCAGTGCACATGGCTTTACTAAAGTCTCTGCTGTAATGTGGGGCTTCGCTCGGCAGTCCGATAAGCAGCTCTGTAGAATGCTTCAAGAAAAGGTTTTTTGTGAAGTGGCAAGTCCGAGTTTTGGAAGTATCCCAGCTTTTACGAATTGAGCTTTTTTTTTTTCGTCAGTAATCTGTCATACGACAGGTCCACAGTCTCTTCCAAAACAGTTCCTCCACTTAATGCGATCTAGAGCTTTCTCCTTCAAATAAATATATCCTCTTCTGACCACTCTGGTCACGCCTGTTGCTATACGAACTTGAACCATCTCGAGCATCATTTGCTCTGTGTTTCAAGTCGCTGCTTCCGGCATCAGTTTTTGGTTTTTGGTGTCTCTCTTCGTCTGATGCCTACCCTTTGACCTGTCCAGCAAGGGAGGCCCTGCCAGTAGCTACGCTACCGCTGGTATAGCTCTCAGGGGCCTTGGCATACTCATACCGCTCAAACCCCCTCACCACGATAAGGTGGAGACACCAACGAGGGGAATTGAGCTTTATTCGCACAAATAAACTCATCTTTAGATGCATTTTCAGGATGCGCAGGCGTGAGGTGCTCTTTAAGTTCTAGGAATTGATGCTTCAGTTCTCAAGAATGTTTCCGCACAAAAGCACCGTGGCTTTTGTGTCCCGTCACGATCATTAATGCCAGTGAAACCATACAATTCCTTGTCTTCGACATTTCAACTTAAATTGGGTCTGTAAAAAATATAAAATAAATAAAGCTAAAGTGAAATATTTTATTCAGTCGACTTTTTTTAAGGATCAAGTCAAGGAGGCTGAGATGGGAAGGGCATGTAGCACGAATGTGAAGAGGAATGCAAATGGGATATTGGTGGGAAAGCCGGAAGGAAAGAGAACACTGGGAAGACCAAGACGTAGGCTGGTGAACAGTATTAAAGTGGATCTTAAAGAGATTGGATGAGATGGTGTGGATTGGATTGATCTGGCTCAGGAAAGATACCAGTGGAGGGCTCTTGTGAACACGTCAGTGAACTTTCGAGTTCTATAAAATATTGGGAAGTTCTTGAACAGCTGCACAATTGGCAGCTTCTCAAGAAGGGCTCATCTCCATGAGTCAATGAGTGACTTTTTTTAATCTCAATACTTTTTATGGTTTGAAGTAATCTGTTTGATAAAATAAGTAATTTGTATGTTAATTAAGTAAAGTGTAAGATATTCAAGTAGTCTGCATGAGAGTTAAGTAAAATAAAGCAAGTTACAGAATTTAGCCAAAGTTTTAACGTTTTCAGTGGCTTTTAGCCCTGGACACGCGGATTGCAGCAGTAGCCCAGGAGTCGTGTTCTACCTGCAATTCCATTATTCTCCGCGCGTTGCTTTCTGTGCCTTCATAGAAATAATAGTTCTCATTTCTGATATTGTTCACGGTTTTCTCGCGAAGATATTTTTAAAATGGGCGGTATTTCTACGGAATAGTGATACATGAACACCATTTGTACAGAATACTGCTTGTGCTTGCCTTCATATCACAAACAGTGTACAAAAATGGAGTACGAACGTAAAAACAAGTACTCATTTCTGTTAGAGGCTGAGTCGACCCCAGGGCCATATTGCGCCTGGAAGGATTAGGCCAATTGAAAAATCTCATGACCTCATCGGGATAGGAACCCGCGATATTCCGGCTTGTAGAATAGTGCCTCAACCAACTGCGCTACCATGTTCCCCGTAAGTTACTTGTTACTTTCAGTAATTTTATTGTAGTGAAACTATAATCTATTTGGCAGTCCTGAGTGGCCGACACGCACTGTCGAAAATTATTCACTTTCCTAAATGAGCTTCCTTGCGAATGACCTCGTTCAGGGACGGAGAGAAACAGAAGGAAGAACTCATAACACTACGCGAAAGGATTTTAATTTGTATCAAAATATATTTCACTATTACGTTTATAATATTCACTTAACTGTTCAAGGAATTTGCAACCTTATCTTTCGCATGCGTGCTAATCTTGCCCACCTCACCCTCCTTTATTACTCAATATTTGATGAAGTGTTGAAATCATGAACCTCAACATTATGTAATTTCCACCAGCCGCCTCATAGTTCCTTTGGCTTGGGTCCATATTGTCCTCAGTTCTCCATCTCAAACACCGTCACTCGATATTCTTCTCTTAATTCAAGAGACCAAGTTTCACACCCATTCAAAATAACAATTAAATAATAGACTATTAAGTTATTAACCCTTATGTTTTAGGGAGGGGCACGCGGTAGCGTAGTATGCTACAAACCGGAAGGTCGCGATTTCGAATCCCGATGAGGTCATTGGATGTTTTAATTGACCTAATCCTTCCAGCCGCACTATTTCCCTGGGGTCGACTCAGCCTTTAACAGTAATGAGTACCAGAAATATTGCTCGTGCTAAAGGGCGGGCGACGAGTAAGGCTGACGACCTCAGCGCCATTTGTGAACCGATTGTCTAGAAAATGTAGAAGCCTCGACGTCTCACAACCCTATTGGCCTTCACGGCCTGTTACGGAGATAACTTTACCTTTACCTTATCTTTTATGTTTTATGGAAAGATGTAGGTGTAGGTGAACAGATAATGCTGAAATTAATTTTAGAGAAATTGGATGGTATGGTGTGGACTGAATTCATCTGACTCAGGATAGGCACCAGGGGCGGGCTCTTGTGAACACGGTGATGAACGTTCGGGTTTCATAAAATATTTGCAAATTTTTGAGCGGCTGGGCGACTAGTGGCTTCCCTAGAGGGAGTTAGTTATGTTTTTATGAGTAAAATGAGAAGGCAGAACAGTGTACAGTGAATCATGCCGATTGGCCAATAGTTTGTATTACTTAACCTGCTGAACTTTCTGTGCACATGATCACGGAATTCAGCTGGATAAATTATTCATAAACACTGGAACACGAGGGTGCCGCGGCAGTGCTCTTGGCAAGGTGGTCGGTTTGTTGCGATACAATGTGAACAATAACAGGTGAAAGCAGCGGTAACGTAACAGCTCAATTCATGTCCGGACTGCTACTGCGTTTCAGTGTGCCTCCTGAGCTGGTGAAAATAGAATAACAAACATAAGGTAATTGCCCAACATTTGTGTTTCGTTAATGCAGACTGGAAAGCTTGGATGGTTCATGTTTGTATAGAAATCTCATAGCGTCACCATCTATTGTCGCACTGTACACTGATAGGTGCAGATTGAAGCGTGCTCCATGTCCATGTATTGCACAAGCCTTTTAATGTGAGTGATGGACAGTGAATAACCAAGGAACAAGATGAGAAGGTTATTTGCGATTCAGCGTTGTCTTCGATATGGATTTATTGCGGATACAAATTAATTTTTGACATCTAGTCGTCAGCAGACCCACAGATACTAACGACACTGCATTAACTCATTCCTGGCAAATCTGATTAATAGTATATATTAAACTCCGCAAGCGAACTATACCGACCGAGCGACCGCCGCTTGTCGGCGAAGCTAGTGCCAACATTTGCGGATAGATGGTGTCGCGTGGTGAGCGCAAAGGATTCCCACGGCCGTTAATCTCGGTTTTCTGGACCGGAGCGGGTACTTTTCCATTCAAGTAGCTCCCCAATTATCCTCACGAGGCTAACTGGACCCCGTTCCAGACCCACTATTTCTTAGAAAACCTGGTAGCGCCGGGAATCGAGCCCGGGACTTTTGGATATGTAGCCAGGAACTCTAACCATTAGTCCACAGAGGCGGTCTATATATCGTACTGCACAGAGGAAGAAAATTTTCTTATATCTGTTATAGGTCCCAAAGGCGCAAAAAGAATTGAAATAAAAATTATATTGCTGGATTCAATTTATATTTTGTTATACACCAGTTTCTTTTTTTCATAAGATCCGGGATATCTCAGTCGGTCTAGCGATTAGGCTACATGCTGGACGACCGAGGAATCGCGGTTCGATTTTCAGCAGAGACAAGATATTCTTCTCTTCTCCACAATGTCTATACCGAGTCTGGGGCACCTTCAGCCAGACTCTTATCCAGTTGGTACCAGAAGCTCTTTCCCCTGGGGCCACAGCTACTGGACCATAAACCTGACCACTCACCTCTTTCTAGCGGCGAGTATAAGTATACGTAGAGCTGTACCTCCTCTTCCTCGTCTGTCTTCATGGTTAGATACTTATTTAAGACCGGAAACAGCTTTATATTTACCACGTTTTAAAGGTAAGCCCATATGAAAAGATCCATAAAGCCGATTTGAGCTTTATATGAACTGAGAATCGTATTTGATCCATGTTATCAACACGAAATTCGTCAGACAGGCTGCGAATATCATATTTCCTTAACATTCGTTCCGCAGTGTTAAATCACCTTTTTATTCTCAGTCAGCAGCAATATTAACAACATAAATCTGGGTAATTCAGAACGCGGCAAACATTTGCATCTCAATATAAAAAAAACTTCGTGGCTTTAGTCCGCAAGCGAACTATGCCGATAGAGTGACCGCTGCTTGTCGACTAAGTTTAGTACAGCCTCTGTGGTCTAGTGGTCAGCGTTCCTGGCTACAGATATAGAGCTCCGGGTTCGATTCCCGGCGCTATCACATTTTTTTTGAGGTAGTAGGTTTGGAACGGGGTCCACTCAGCCTCGTGATGATAATTGAGGAGATATTTCAAGGAAATAGCGGCTCCGGTCTAGAAAACCGAAATTAACCGCCTTGGGGATTCGTTGTGCTGACCACGCGACACCCTCTCTCCGCAAAACTTGGCGACTCAATATATACGAGTAATATATACCTAATACATTATCGCTTGTGAGACTGCCTGTATAATTAACTTCATTTATATTGCAGATGTGTACACAATGTTCTCGGAAGACCTGAAGACGCAGGAGAACTGGACAAAGATCGAAGGATAATATTAAAATACATGTTAAGAAATAAAGTGTGAGGTTATATAATATTTGTTATCTAAAATATGCTCACGAAAGTAAATTAATGTACGGAGGCATGAGGCTGTTAATTCGAGCAAATAGAAAGCGAGGGGAGAGTTCGAGGGTCATGCGGCACTCTCACAATCCGATGACCTGAGGAGGACTATCCGCTACCCCACGTGTCAACAAATTAGCAAAGAGCAGTGTGTATTACTTTACGGGAAGTTTCTCCTAACTGCACGGAGAAACTTACTAAGGTTACTCAAACGCGTACACAGGCTCGCTAACAAGCTGTGAGCCGGGCACGGATGAATAAAGCAGCCCAGCTCCATCCTATCTGCTAGTCGTAGTGGCTGAAGCAACATCCTAATTCTAAGCTGAACATAGCCGATAATTACTGTAGCGTCACAGGTTGAATGAGGCGTGTCTCCTCAGCGAAGTAGTCTCAGTAAGGCGAAAGAAACTGCCTACACCAGTCAGTAATGGTGTTGTGATTCATGTAGTCATAACATAGGAACACCATGAGTTGTCTCCATGTATACTTTTCGAGGTGATCCGATTTCTTCTCTCGGATAATTTAAATAGAATTAGGCTTGTTACACTATGGAACATGGTCTTTTAATGAGGGCAGAACATATGTAGGCTGCTGGAAGTCCTCGATGGCAAAGTACTCAGTAGAATATTAAGTCAGTATGTTTGTATTAGTAGTTTCTTCAAAACAGTGTTGTCAGTAGTTACGCTATGTAGCATGGAATAATTGGATGATAGTGAATAACCAATTGGAGAAGATATGGACACATGCGACTCTCTCGACATTTGCCTGAAGGTACTAAGGAAAATCACGAAAACCCTCAGTCAGGGTAGTCAGTGTCCTTATCGAGATTCGAGCCAAATAGTACAAGTCATATCTCGGTATCAGCCTACATAACGAGAGTTTTTATAGTTTACGCAGGTTGCCTAGCACTGCTGTGCCAGTTGAATCTAAAAGGCTACAATGAACTGGACGTGTGAGTAGGTGAGAGAAGTAAGGAGTGTATACGTAATGGGGGGGGGCTTCTCGGAAAATGTCCCCTTGGAAGACCAAAAATATAGGAATATAAGATTCAGGTGTCAGTGAAGGAAATAGGTTGTGAAGATCGGAGATGGATGGAACTGGCTCAGGATCATCTGGTGGTCTTAATTAGTAATGGTTTGGTGCATACTGTAACACAAAAATTAGATTGTTGTTAACATGGATATAGTTCGAAAGATGGAATACCTGAATACCATTTTTTTCATAGTTGTTAGCGAGGAGGCAGGTCTGATGCTGTGGTAGAGGAAGTCAGTGAAGAAGTGGTTACCTCAAGTTAGAGTTACCACTCGGTCGATTATAAGGAATTTAGGACTTTTCTTTTTCACTGTGGCTCTGCAGCCCTTTTGGACCTTGGGCACTTCTTAATCGTATACACAGTCTGTAGGGATCCTTGGTCGGGGGATCAGCCAATCGCAAGGCCGCTATCTGCACACAGAATAAACGCACACAGACATTCATGCTTCGAGTGGTATTCGAACCCACGACCCCAGTATTCGAGCGGGCGAAGATGGTTCATGCCGGAGACCGCATGGCCACTGTGATCTGTTATCTGTTACAAATTACTCGATATCTAGTAGAAGTATTTATGAATATTTTAAGGTGTTACTTCGACATGTTCTTCAGTGTGTCACGGATAGCCATTAATTTCATTCAAAATAGTCAGTAGTTGGCCGAGGGAATTTCTTCGCTGTGAAATATGCTACACTCTCAAAGAGTAGATCTGGTGCCCAGGTCGTTATCTAAGTAAATAAGATCGTTTCTAAGTAAATACTAAAAGTAAAATTACCTACAAAGAATGCCGTCTTCTGGGATATGACGTCGTGTAGATCTTGTTTCAACTGACGTTTCGGAGGAACGTATCGCCCCATCTTCAGGGTAGAAAAATCCGCGAGCGAGGAACCAGCGTGAGCAGGTGGCTGCAGACTCTGCCCTGAAGATTGAGGCCATACGTTCCTCCGAAACGTCGGTTCAAACAAGATCTACACGGCGTCACATCCCAGAAGACGGCATTCTTCATACTTACCACCGTGAAAACCTAAAATCTTTCAAATTAACTTCACTGTATTTGACACTAGAAGCATGGAAGCTGTTCTGCGAAAGCACTGGGTATTTTTCTGAAACTGTTCGGGAATTATAGTCAGGTCAAGCAGAGATGAAGCGAAGCCAGCCGGCGTCTCTTTAGCGGTTGACACCGTGAAGTATTGAACTCAATTCTCGGCACGGCACTCCTCAGCGTTCACGAGGTTACACGGTAAATGGAACTGAGTTCCGGCCGGCCCCCTGGCAGTGTTTGTGTTGTCTCTTTACAACAAACGGCTCAGTACGTTGCCGGCAGAAACAGTAAACGAGAGGTGTGTTGTAATGGAGTGCGTGTATTGCACATTAACACTGATCTGTGGCCTTGATAAGCCAAAATACTTTTATTTGGTTCTTTCGTCAGAAATCTAAACGACAGAAGCGAGTTATGAGGTTTCGTAACATACGCCATTTTATGAATCGGTCGACAAAGCTAATTAAGACTAATTTCACGGAGCTGAGCCCTTGAGAAGCCGGTCGCACAGCTACTCGAGAGTTTCTCCACATTTCATGGAACCGCAACGTTCATTACTGTGTTCACAAGAGCACGCCACTCCTACCTGTCCTGAGCCAGATAAATCCGGTCCATATCACCCTATCCTGTTTCTCTAAAATCCGTCTTAATATTATCCTCCCACTTAAGTCTAAGTCTTCCAAGTCGTCTCTTCTGGCTTTCCCACCAAAATTCTATATTCACATCTCTTCTCCCCCATGCATGCTACATGCATTGTCCATTTCTTCATCTTTGACTTTATCAGTGTAGTTATGTCCGGCGAAGAATACAAGTTATAAAGCTTCTCATTATGTACTTTTCTCCAAACTCATATTTTTTTATCCTTCTTCGATGCAAATATTCTCGTCAGCACCCTGTTCTAATATACTTTCAATCTCCCAGAGACCAAGTTTATCATCCATACCAAGCTACAGGCAAAATTATAGTTTCGTATATTTTAATTTTTACGTTGCTAGACACCGAACGAGAAGTCAGAAGTTTCTGAATTGAATTGTGACGAGCGTTACTCGAGTTTAATCTGCTCTTCCTCTTGAATAAAATTTTAATTAAGGCAAGTAAATATATTATTCTTTAATATATTTCTTGTGCGCCACTCGATAAAACTTGCAAAATAAAAAGCTCAGATCCATGTCGGATGTCTAGCCCGATTTATGATAACCAGTTACTCATACGAGGAGTCAGTGTTAAGAAAATCGATAGATTTCGAACTGAATTTCTTGGGAAGCTGCGGTATGCTGGCCCAGTAGTAACCAAAATTTAAATTCGCCCACCATTGTTTTATGCTGATATTCTATGGGCCGAAATTATGTCATTGGGATTTCAGAAATGAAGTAGAAGTCATAATCACCACAACGCGAGTTCAGCGAGTGGGTTAAATGTACTATCTTAACATCAGAGCATATAAACAAGATTGAAGCGTAAAAATTATGCTTGGTAGGATAAAAATGAGACTTTATGAAAACATTCCAACAGAAATTCATGCAATATTAAAATGACCAGGAGAAACTCTAAGGGAAATATTTCAATGATCTGTCAGTAATCTGGGGGCCTAGAAGGATATCCTAAATCTTTCCGGTGAAGTTGGCCTTTTTCAAATCGAACCTACTGACACATTGCCGTGGCAGCCCGTTAGGTATTTCGGTGAAGTGCATGCTGTGTTTGTCTGGGAGTGTTCTGAACGCGCTCCAAGTGGGTGGCAACCGCTGACACGTTACGTCACGCTGTTGTGACACGTTAATGAAACATAACGTATCCATGCACCACCAAGGAAGTAGATTCGGATTTTGATACTCCTCATTATAGAAGACGCAATAACGTAGATGTTAGGACAACAATATGAGTTTCGTATGTTTCAGAAAGATCAGCCCCGAAATGTATTTTGCACGCACCAGAATCAGTGAATGATTCGCTTTGCTTTATTCAGTGTTTAAAACTGTATCGCCTGAATTCTGACAGGCTCATAGCAAAATGTAGGTGATGGGAATGTAGCTGTAGTTGTAGTTGTTTTGTTGTTGTGGTGGTGGTGGTGGTGGTGGTAGTATTAGTAGTAGTAGTAGTAACAGACGAAGAAAGTGAAGGTAAAAGGTAGAATGATCAAGTGAAGGAGGATGAGGTGGGCAGGGCATGTAGCACGAATGGGGGAGAAGAGGAATGCATACAGGATGTTGGTGGGAAAGCCAGAAGGAAAGAGTTCACTGGGAAGACCAAGGCGTAGGTGGGTGGACAATATTAAAATGGATCTTAGGGAGATAGGATGGGATGATATGGATTGGATTGATCTGGCTAAGGGTAGGGACCAGTGGAGGGCTCTTGTGAACACGGTAATGAACTTTCGGGTTCCGTAAAATGCTGGGATATTCTTCAGTAGCTGCAGAATTTGCTTCTCCTCAAGAAGGGCTCAGCTCCATAAGTATTTTTTTTATTCCCAGTGGGGTGGGACTAAGTCCCTTGTACTGCGGCCACTTCTGGCCTATTGTACCAGCCCCAGATTATAGGTGAGGGTGATTGTGGATCACTTGGTGGAATGAAGATTGGCAGGGGAAGCCGAGGTACTCGGAGAAAACCTGCCCCAGCGCCACTTTGTCCACCACAAATCCCACTTGATCAAACCCGGGATCGTACCCGGGCCGCCACGGTGGGAAGCCAGCGACTAACCGCTTGAGCTATGGCGCGGCCCAGATCCATAAGTAAGTAAGTAAGTGGGATTTGTGGGGACAAAGTGGCGCTGGGGCAGGTTTTCTCTGAGTACTTCCGTTTTCCCTGCCAATCTTCATTCCGCCAATTGCTCCACAATCACCCTCACCTATCATCAGGGGCTGGTACAATAGGTCAGAAGTGGCAGCAATACAAGGGACTTAGTCCCACCCCTCTAGCAATAAAAAAAGTAAGTAAAGTAAAGGTATCCCTGTAACAGGCCGTAGAGGCTCATAGGGTTGTGAGACGTCGAGGCTCCCACATTTTCTCTAGACCAACTACGCTACCGCGTGCACCATATATTTTTGGTAGACTTCAAGGAAGTCTATGATTCAGTTAGGAGGCAAGTATTGTACAATTTTTTTTCATAGAATTTGAGGAACACGGTAATGAAGTTTGGGGTACCGTAAAATGCTGAAAAGTTCTTGAGTAGCTACACAATTGGCGGTTTCTCAAGAAGAGCTCAGCTCCATGAGTGAGAATATAAAATAACAACATGGCGCTCGTGAGAAAATTTTATTTTATTTTTGGTTCCATGCCGATAACCAACCAAGTACTGAAGCTAGGCTTGTAATATTTTGTACAGAGATAGGTCATAAACAAACCTACAGATCTTATATGAACTAACTTTTGTTAATATACAGTTAAGAACATGGCGACGATGGGAACCTTTGAAGTTCTATACTACACATTTAAAGTAGAGAGATAGTTTCTAAGTAGTAACTTCTTCGTAACAGTAAAATAAAATAGCAGTAATAATAATAAGAGTAATTGATCAGTGGGACTGGAAGTCGACGCAGTGAGAAAGTAGGCTGTATGGTTTCTGCTTGGAATTCCATGTTGCTAACCTGTAATTATGCAGTGTCGACAGATTTCGCCATTGCGTCTTTCTTCTGATATTTTTAAATCAATGTCTCTTCTAGGAATTGAATTATTTCTCAAACACATCTTTTATGTTCAGTGAACCGTGTAGCCATGTAATATATGAAAGGAGAGAGTTTTTGTATCCCGCATTGCTTCAGAAGTTCAAGGTTTTGTCTTGTTAGAAACCGCACACTTTCACTATGGTTTAACTGTTCAGCTACTAACATTGTTTGGAAAATATGCCGTTCTTAGGTGTCAAACGTATCAGAATATGGTGTACATCGGTTTTCTTTTTTTTGCACGATCGACTTGTTTGCTGCCTACTTCTTCAAGATGCAAACATATGCTGATGATCAGACCCAGGTGCGCACACATAAGAAATGAGGACATTTCCGCTTTGTGTTGAGAAGTGCTTCCTTTTCTTTGTTATGAATTAGATCGACTAAGCTTGACTGTTTCCTGCTAAATTTCTGTCAATTTTAACCGGAGTGTATACAGAGTGGTTGTCTATGGCCGCCTCTATGGTCTAGTGGCCAGAGTTCCTGGCTACAGATCCAGAGGTTCGGGTTCAATTTCCGGCGCTACCAGATTTTCTGAGAATTAGTGGGTCTGGAAAGGGGTCCACTCAGCCTCGTGGATAATTGAGGAGCTATTTCGAGGAAATAGCGGCCCCACTCTAGAAAATCGAAATTATCGGCCGTGGGGATTTGTTGCGCTGACCACGCGACACCCTCTAGCCGCTAAAGTTGGCACTAACTTCGCCGACAAACGGCGGTCGCTCGGTCGGTATAGTTCACTTGCGGGCTGAAACCACGGAGTGGTTCTCTATTCTGCAAAAGGAAATAAAGGTGTAAGTTTTTTTGGGGGTGACAGAACAGACTTGAGGGCACCAGGCAATTTGAAATGTATTAACTGACCCATAACATTATTTACACTTATGCATACAAGATAGAGAAAATTGCATGTTATAATGCATACATTCAGAATTATACTTATTATATTCGTTCCCATGCTTCATTTCTCTTTGCCAAGGAATAAAAATATTCTCGTAATGTTGTGATATGCCGTACATAGACAGCAGTCTCGTAATGTTGTGATATGCCGTACATAGACAGCAGTCTCGTAATGTTGTGATATGCCGTACATAGACAGCAGTCTCGTAATGTTGTGATATGCCGTACATAGACAGCAGTCTCGTAATGTTGTGATGTGCCGTACATAGACAACAGTCTCGTAATGTTGTGATGTGCCGTACATAGACAGCAGTCTCGTAATGATACGAGTGTTGCTTCTACAACATTTTTGGCTTTTTGCTTTCGAAGTTATGAGAAATTAAAAGACAGTTATGTATATAAATCTGTATAATTTCTAGTCCAGTTAGTATAGAGACTAGGCTAGGAGTTGGACAATCGAAGGATCAGAGTTCGATTCCAGGCAGCTGCAAGAGTTTCTTGTTTTGCCCTCAGTGACCAGATCGACTCTGAGTGCCACCAAGTCTCCTATTCATTGAATACCAGGGTGCCTTTCTCCGAGGCTGAACGGCCCGGGGCAAGAAGCTGACCACTCGCTTCCATCAAGTGCAGAGGTCAGTACTGTCCCACTCTCCAAATTCACGGCATGCTGTCTAATTACGTATAGGCAAATTTTATTGGTGCTGTTTCTTTCATGTGCTCATTTACTGTGTTCTGTCCATATATACCGTGCTCAACGTGAAATACTAAATAGATCAGGAAGGGCTCGAAGTCCCACTCCTCAAGTGACCTCTCTCACCCGATCAGTCGGATAGTATCATGATAAACATGACAGTCGCCTCTATAAATAACTATACTGTCGTGGTCTCAAGAAGCCGTGAAAGGAAAACATGGAATTGTGTGAAGCCTACGTTATAAGGCATAAGAAATGGGAGAATGTTTTGTGTTTAATTTAGATTATTATTATTATTTGTGAACTCCTCTTTCTCTTTAATGCACTCCGACTTTCAGGCACAATTTGTATAAGGTTTAGACGCGTGGAAGCTGAACATAACAATTTTATAAGTTGAGAAAATCTAATCATGCTGTATGTTCCGCCAATCTCACTCTATATAATTTTATCGTCACGATAATTAGCAGTAAGGCGATATAAACGTTATATATAGCCGCACATACAGAGAGGTTAGGCCGTCCGGAAATATCTGACATTAAAATTATATAATGCCGGTAAGTGAGGATTATATATCAGATTTTGTCACTGTGATCTTTAGCACTTACCCCACCCCCTCCCCCAGCACTCTCAGCACTGGTTTATGTTCACGGTTATAATAATCTTACAAAAGGTCGTCTTGATTCTCTAAGATACCAGAAGGAAATTCACTTTTTGAAGGTCTAACTGTTTTTGATCAAGTGAATACAAAAACGTAAGTGTTTATCAGAATGAGAGCAACCTAAAGTAGGTTGCATCCGGCCTCTCCATCAGTAATCGAATCTAGAGCAGCAAGATCTGTACAAGTTCAGATAAAATTAAAACCACAAACGTAACATGCGTCGATGGCTGCGCACGCAACAAAGGAACGATGTTTTTTGTGCGGACCGTGCTGAGGTTATATGAAGAGGACAAGTGTAGATGTTAGTTAGTTGTGGGACAGTCGCCAGCCGGTAAGAATATGAGCACGAAAGCAGAGGACCCGTCACCATGCTACGACTGGTGAAGACAGCAGACTTAACGACTTAGTACATGCTGTAGTGAACTACGGAACGTGTGAATTAGCGATAGCGCTATAGTTACTCGTACTTGTAGTTACGATTTTTAAGTGTTCAGTAAATCCAATTACCAAACCAAACCACGTCTGTAGTCACGCATACACATGACAACTGCACACGCAACAAAGGCACAGGAAACACTATTACTCTGTTACTGTAACTTTGTTACGTGCGCAGCTATCAGCGCAGACCGGGTAGAACACAATTCCCCTGTTGCTGTTTACGGGCCATTACCTAGCAACGGCTGTTGTATAACTGCTTATTTTGCGGTCGTTGCCAAGCAACAGGTCTACATGCCACAATATTAGGAATAAAGATATTAGGAAAGGATCGAAAAATAAAATTGGTGATACTACAGACAATACTGTATAATCCATTGGGATAGAATTGCTAATGAAAGAATAACGAAGCTTCTAAAAGTACAAAAAATACTCAAGAGTCCGGGAAAGACATTGGAAAATATTGAACGAGTATATGAAACCTGTACAGACGTGAGTGTCTGCGCCATGAAGTGCAGAAGAAAAAGAAGGAGAGAAAACACTAGGAAAAAGAAGAAACAAATGGAGTGTGTAGCCAGCAGTTCTGTTTACTAATCGCTTCGCGGAATTGTTCGGACCTGTGACTAAAATGTGTAACATTTATCCTTTATGACGTAATATCTAAATATCTTTAACTTAGAGAAAGAAAAGTTATAAAATACTTGGGGAAGAAGTAGACTTGAATGTAATACGTTGTCAATTTAAGTGCCGTGACGCTAATTATGACTGAAATGTGCGAACATTTTTAAGATAAAAATTGAAGTTGTGCGAAAGAAAATTATTTCTCGCGTAAGATCTGTGTGAAACTCCCAGCAACACAATATAGCAGTGTCCCAAGCAAAGCAACACACTTTCATTGCGTAAGACAAGTTTTGGTATGGAAAGTTAATTTAAATTCTGGCACTAGTCGAAATGAAAACAGACGATAATATTAGGCGCATTTTTTCCATTGGCACTACAGCCCCAATTTGGGCGTAGGCCTACCTCCATGAAACTCTCCGTTTCACTTCGGTTTACTAGATCTTAGACATTCGGTAGGACTCCTTGGGCGGGTAATCAGCTCGTCGCAAGGCTTCTACCTGTACACAAACACAGAAAAACGCACACAAACATCCATGCCCTAAGTGGGATTCGGACCCACGATCCCGGCTTCCGAGCGAGCGAAAACAGTGCATGCCTTAGACCGCTCGGCTACCGTGACCGGCAATATTAGGCGTATAGCCTTTAGAATTTCTCTTTGCAATTTGATTACCAATTAGCTTCGCTTTACATGGTCATGCGTAGCCCATCAGCTTCCATCATGTTGTTATCCGCCGTTTGCAAGTTATACTTAGTAATATAAATGCAACTACACTCTTTCAATTAATGAGTCGAGTCTAATTTTACGACGGGCGATCAGTCGGCCAGTCTGTCTTGTCATAAATCACCCATCTGGGGCTTGCGATCAGATCTTTAGTACTGTTTGATAGTTACAGTCTTCCTTTTTGTGAACGCCCTCTCTGACGAGAGGACGGGTCTGTCTTTTGTATATGCTGCTGGTCCTTTCCAAGCGCAGTCTTTCTTGGGTCCGAGACCCTTGGTACTCGAGACCACATATTACTCTCTCAAATTTGAGACTTCCCTTTATCGTCGCCTCCTACGACTTGACTGACTAATGGCAAGAGACTGCTGTCAAGTCAAAGTCACATTGCGGCTGACTCTTCAATTAATGATGACAGGTTCTTGTATTTATAATTTCGTAAAATGTTCAATTACAAAATAGCACAGAGTATACACATGCGATTGGGTTTAAATTAACACCACTTGAAGACAGGAATGTTGAACACTCCTGTCGAATCTTTCAAAGATTTGGCATGAAACATTTTAGTTTGAGTGCTCACGCTCTTCTAGTGACTTCCCGAGCAGTTTCATCTTCCTATATATTAAATCATTTCTTTAGGACAGTGCTCTTCGCTGTTCTCACTATTTCTCTTGTTTAACATGTGATCGTACATGCTTTTACAGTGCAAAGTTCATCTCTGCCGACTGCTGTTTCGTTGCTCGCCAACCTTTTAATGCATAAAGCGATAAGTATGCGTCGTCAGAGCGGTAAGTAACAGAAAATTTATAGACGGGAATATATAGGCTTAATCAAAAGAATGTCATAATAAATATGCCTTTTATTATTACTCATATGCCCCAGACATGACCAGTATTGGGGTATTGTGAATACGGTAATGAACCTCCGGATTTCATAGAGGATGCAGAATTTTTTGAGTTGCTGAGAGATTATGAGCTCTTAAGAAAGTCTACGTTCTAAGGAATTAGTTACCGAATGAGAAACTAGATAAAACTTTTAGATTAAGGTTCAAGTTTGTAAAACGTAAATGCTGTTAAAAAGAATTAGCGAATTTCTCCTATTAAGAACTTCCTGATAATTGAATTTAAATAAAAGACAGTAGATGGAAATGGAATACAGGAAATGAGTTAGGAAGTGCATTGCCATATGTTGGATTAGGTTGGTCAAACAAAGGAAGCGTTTCCCGAAATTTCGAGTCTCCAAATGACTTTCCTTCCCATCTGTAAAACAATGAAGTGAGGATAACTGGGGACAGGACCTGCCATGAACCTACAGTTGCCTAGCTCAGTGTCCATATATCTTCTTTCGTGTACAGAGTAGTCGTAGCCACAAGAGAATTAATATTCTGATACCTGTCAATTAATGTATGTAAACCGAGAAATTAACTTCTACTTATCTTTTGTAAGAAATACACATGTATGCTTTATTTCAGTTTCATGTTCTCGTTAAATGAGTTCATTTGTAGATTTTCATATTCTTTCTTTAAAGGATGGGGAATGTTTTGGTGTCAGGCATATCGCACATATGATAAACTTACTTTGCCTTAATAAATTGAGAAAATACAGGAAATTACTATAGAAAATTTTAGGCCGCGCCATAGCTCAAGCGGTTAGTCGCTGGCTTCCCACCGCGCCGGCTCGGGTTCGATCCCGGGTCTGGTCAAGTGGGATTTTGGTGGACAATGTGGCGCTGGGGCAGGTTTTCTCCGAGTACTTCGGTTTCCCCTGCCAATCTTCATTCCACCAATTTCTCCACAATCACCCTCACCTATCATCTAGGGCTGGTACAATAGGCCAGAAGTGGCCGCAGTACAAGAGATTTTAGTCCCACTCCACTAGCAATAAAGAAATAGAAAATTTGAGGGTTTCCAGTTTGCGATGCTATGATATTGTTACTGAATACCCCTGATGCGAAATCGCAGTATCTTAAGTGAAAACTCTATGTAAGAAAATGAAGGCGTCTTACAGCATATGTGCCTAGCGCCGCGACCCGTGTCGAGTCATGTGGGATTTGTGGTGGACAAAGTAGCCCTGGGTCAGGTTTTCTCCGATCCGCATTCCACCGATTACTGCACAATCACCATCACCTATCATCTGGGGCTGGTACAGTGGCTGCAGTACCAGGTGAACTCAGTCTCACCCCACTAAGAATAATAAGAATACAGCACATGTGAAGGAAATATTGTGAGCTTTGAAAGAGAAAGATGCATGCGTGTGTATGCTTCGGAGAAGGATTGAAATTTAAGTTACACACTGACTTTCTTGTTCTTAGCACGATACGATACTTGGAACGCTTTCTCCCAGCACTGTGATGTGGATATTGAATCGATATGTATCCGCAGGAAACCGTAATGTCAATTATACTGGTTCACGTGTTCCGTGCCTTCTGACACGCATGCGCATGTGTCTGATAGCTTCGCGATACAGTCTCCGCGAGTTTTCACTTCTTTATGGATACAGGCCTCTGTAATATGGCCGACATGCGAGAACGGGTTAAGCTAGACTTTCTGCAGACCTTCATATAAAGGAATGACTTCAACATATTCACCTTTTTTATCTCCATATATCCCAGCATGCCACAGAGCGAGGTACCTCAGCGTTTCTCGGTCGTGTCTGGAGCAATGATTGTAACCCTTTAGTATCTTGCGGTCCACCGATCATTAGGTCAAAACCCCATAGCCGCATGACAATAAGTATATAGTTTCTCATTTGCTAGAAGTTTATTTTTACAGGTCGGTGCGTTATAATTAGGGACCGGATTCTTATGCCCTAATAATCCCTTAAATATATATGCATTTATGCATGAAAAACTTCCGAAATATGCACTAAAATATGCACGTAAAATTTATATCAAATATTAAAATTGGTTTTACATTATTTTAAGACCAACAAATCAATATTTAAGTTCATTTTATGTAATCACTGAATGATTCACTTGCAATAAAAAGCTATACTTAAATACAAATCATGCAACAAAGCAAACATATTTCATTACAAATTAAAAAAAAAAACAATGGTACTCACATTTAGCTCTCCGAACTTTCAACTTCTCTTCTGCTGCAGTTCACAGTTACTAAAAGTTTTAGGTTTTCCGTAGTCGGTCACCTCCTGTTGTCTCGTAAGGTGTCCTTATAGCGGGAAAAACTTCTTTCCTCCTCACAGGAACTTAGGGGCGCAGGTACAAAAGCCGCTATTCGCTCCACTGTTAGTGATTTTTTACTTGGCAGTTCAGTACGTTTACCGGCTAAAATTTCTTCAATTTCATAAATTTGTTCATATCCTGGATTTTTTTAAATGATGCTGTGTACTTTTTCCTTTACCACTTCACCAACTCTTCCAGGAACCGAATTCAATTTGAAAACAGTGGTTTCGAACACACTTAACGACTGATACAAAGTAGTATTGCTATTGTTTGCCTTCAGTGAGGAAATGGCGGATGGAAGATGAGAGAATTGAGCAGATATATAGGAAAGATTAGTTTCTAGTTCTGCGTTTTTTAGTACATCTTGCGCAATTTGAATTGATGCTGCACTTTTTGGATCAAATGTATTCACGACATTCCTGTTTCTAAATGTTCGGTATAATAACTCACTGCACACAGCCTCGTGCCCCAGCGCGTTAAAATTGGTTCTGGCGGAAGTGGAACGCTCGGTGCTACTATCCTTCACTAATATGGAGGTATGCTCGTCCACACGTAGGCCTATAGCCTGTAAGTTGCCGATAGAAACTAAGTCGTTGTATATATTATGGCATGTTGACCCGTTGCTAGGCAACTACCGCGAAGTAAGCAACTATACATCAGCTGTTGCTAAGTAATGGCTCTGCCAACGATGACCATTGCTAGATAATGGTTCAGTAGCGATCACATGGTCACCCCAACAGACACGAACGCAACAATTGCACTGCAACAGAGGAACTGTGTTTTCTACGCGCTTCGTGCCGAGATGTTACAAGCAGGGCAAATTAGCTGGATCCTATCGTCAGAGAAGATGATTCATAAGGATTATGACCGCAAAGGTTCACCTGCAAGAAAAATCTCTGGTCATGACCTCAAGGGGCTCGGCGCCAAGACGGTAAACCGTCAGTCGTATAGTAACTATGACTATGACTGTGTAGTCAGTTGGTTGGTGAGTTAGTGAGTTAGTTAGAGGATTTCTACGGTTCAGTCGTTGCGAGCTGTTGCTGTGAGAAGCTGACAGCTGAAGCCGGGGATCGTTCGGGAACTCAGAAGGGAAACGCCGCTACCAAGCAACGGCAGTGAAAAAACAGTGGTGGATACTGGTGTGTGTGTGTGTGTGTGTGTGTAACAGTGAACTATGAAGTGTAGCCGCGCGCTGTATCAAAGAGTCCAATAAATCACATCATCAATCAATTACGTGACAGTCGTTTTTGTAACACTGTAGTTGAGTGTGAGTTAAGTATGTAACGCAAACTACAAATCTCGAAATCTAATCAAATAACAAGACCCACAATGACATTTCGGTGGATCCGTAATGCAGATTGTCGTAGAACATTCAGGAAGTGTCTACAACTGGACATAAAAAAATGCTGGCAATGTTGTAACTTTCTTTTCTCAGCCACTACAATGTACTGGTCGGCCACTTTCACCTCGCACCTTTCTAACAAATCCTTGCAGTTCGTAGGATTCCCAACGGATCACGTAATAGGACCTAATGTAATAGCTTATTGTTTTATCAGATTAAACACGAGGGGGGGGGCGTTTGTGAATGGCGTTGCGTTATCCCGCTATCGCGCTTTGTTCCCACACATTTCCGTTCCAGTGGGGGCCTGTGTGTATGAACTGTACATGAAACTATAATACGCATTCAACAATAATACCATCTGTCGACCGATTCTGCGCACTTGAGTTGGACATTTCTTTATGGCATACGTTTCTATGTATCTTGCTTATCAGTGCGCATGAGATGAGTAAACTGCCTGAATTTATTCGTGAAATTGTAAACTTGTTTGTTTTGGTTACGACCCGCATCTCACAGCTCGAAATCTGCGTAAAATATTGATGTTTTATTTTAAAGCAAAACACCATAATACGCCCTGCCCCAGGTTAAAGCAATAAAAACCAAAATTGTTTGGCATTTGAAAGGGATATTTCAGTTGCGTAATCATTTGAAACCCTGAATGCATATTCTCCTTTACTTCAGTTGCGCTGATTTTGGGGGCTTTAATGAATACAAGTCTCATTAAAAATTTCAGCGTGTGTACTGAGAACCTGACAGAGCACGAATGGAAATACCAATGAAGAAACAAGATGTGAGCTGCGTGACGTAGGGAACATGAAGCGCCTCCTATTCCAGTGAAATGTGCTACTCATATTCTGGATTTACTAGGTTCGAATCTTGGCCGGGACATCATCTATCCTGACTAAGGTTTTTTCATACTTTTCCTCAATTCCTAGAGGCACATTCCAGGATAATACCTCAATTAGGCCACGATTGCTTCCTTACAAATCATCATTCGTCTATCATCCATCCATTTGACCTATATAGTCTAGCTACCGAAGAAACTCCGTGGCCTGAGGTCGGTAAGCGAACTATACCGACTGAGCGACCACCACTTATCAGCGAAGTTAGTGCCAACGTTTGCGGATAGAGGGTGTTGCGTTGTTAGGGCGACGGATCCCCACGGCCATTAATCTCGGTTTTCTAGACCGGAGCCGCTATTTCCTTGAAATAGCTCCTCAGTTATCCTCACGAGGCTGAGTGGACCCCGTTCCAGACCCACTACTTCTCAGAGAATCTAGTAGCACCGGGAATCAAACACGAACCTCTGGATCTGTAGCCAGGAACTCTGGCCACTAGACCACAGAGGCGGTCTCTAGCTGCCGAAAGTGTCGTTAAATAAGTGACAAATAAGTAAAAATCGATCTTCTCATCTTCCGACGCTGTTTATTCTCGATACTGACAGCGGGGCCTAATGACCTACAAAAGAATTCGTCTTCTCGAAAACCACGAACGAATTGCTAGGCTCGGTTTCTTCAGAGTGCTACAGTCAACCAGTAGGCATTCGGAGCAAACGAGGTCGCTCTGTTTACTTGAAGTATGTCTCCCCCGGAAAGTGATAAATGGTCTAAGATACAAACAATAATACGTATGTAGGATTTGAGGTTCTGACACTGGTAGTTATGAAGAGTGATATACTCTGGGATATAACCCCATGTAGTCCGTTGAAAGTCAACCGACGTTTCGGGGGAACATATCGCCTCCATCTTCAGAGTTGAATAAGCCGAGCAAGATAGCGTGAAAGCAGGTGGCAAACCGAGTAGACCTTGAAGATGGAGGTGATATATTCCTCCGAAACGTGGATTGACTTTCAACGAACCACACGGTATTATATCCCAGAAGATAGTACTTACTAAACAATAATACGTCAATTATTGATCGGATAGTATAATTTGGAATATTTGGACCGAAGAGGGATGAAGTGATAGATTGGAGAAAACTGCATAATTAGGAGCTTCATAACTTGTACTCGTCTCCAAGTATAATGAAAATGATCAAGTGAAAGAGGATGAGGTGGGCAGAGCATGTAGCACGAATGGGGGAGAAGAGGACTGCATACAGGATATTGGTGGGAAAGCCAGAAGGAAAGAGACCACTGGGAAGACCACTGCGTAAGTGGGTAGACAATATTAAAATGGATCTTAGAGAGATAGGATGGGGTGGTATGGATTGGATTGTTCTGGCTCAGGATAGGGACCAGTGGAAGGTTCTTGTGAAAACGATAATGAACGTTCGGGTTCCATAAAACGCTGGGAAATTCCTGAGTAGCTGCAGATTTGCCGGCTCCTCAAGAAGGGCTCAGCTTGGAGTCCCGCTGAGAAAACATGAAACATTGCTTCAATGATTGTAATAATGATATGTTCATTAAATTTGCAGCTGACTGTGATACAGGACAGTTGCGGGGTCCAGTCTGGTTGTGTGAGGTGGGGACCTGGAGATTCATCTCGTGTGTGAGACCATACCACAGAATGTAATTAAGCGAAACTTGCCTTACTCCTCTTTATTGTATATGTGCGTATGTTTCAGCTGTGCTACATTCTACAATAGGAGTTTAGAAAGCGCAAGATTATTCTCATAGGTGCGCCGCGGTTTCTGTTAGTTTGTCTGGTACTCGTAACGAAAATAACAGACGAAAGGGGAAAATAGCAAAACTGCTAATTTAAAGAAATTGGAAATGTGTTTAAGTTTAAATTGAAGTATATATGAGGACATTATTTGAAAAGAACAGACAGGACTAAGAAGGAGTACGAAGAAAATTACCTAATGAGGAGCTTCATAATTTCTGCTCTGTACAAAATATTATTAAGGGGGTGGAATAAAGGGGTGCAGAATGGACAAAGGTGAGAGAAATAAGAGATGCTTACAAGATCTTAGTAGGAAAACCTAAACGGAAGCGATCTCATAGGAGACAGAAACTTAAATACGGATATAATATTAAAATTTATCTTAAAATAGGGCGTGAGAGTGTCGGTTTGATTCAAGTGGCTCAGGATAGCCTCCAGTGGCGGACTCTTGTGAACATGGTAATGAATCTTGGAGATGTGTAAAAAGCAGGACATTTCTTGACCAACTTAGCAGCGCTGTGGATTTAGTCGTTTATAAGAAGTTTGTTGATAACTGTTTTGTTTGTTTGACGAAGAATGGGTACTAGTATACTGGAGTGTCACGTCTCCGCAGCACGCGGAAGACCTCAGCATCGAATGTCTTTCTTGTGTGTGGTTTTACAGTGCCTGTATCCTTAGGAGTGGTGTGGAAAACATTATCTACTTTCTGTAAACGGAAAAAACTGCCTAGTCTCTTCCAATCAATTATTTATAAGTGTATTATCTTCTATTCTTTGAATCGACACGCTTTCAGTAATTTATGCAACTTTTGAGAATAATCAACCGCAATTTGACACAGCCGGATCTCTCATTCAGGAGGCGTGGTTTCTAATCTCGGCTGTCGAGTGGTTATCCGTCTCTTATATCCAGTGCATACCGAGGGCTCGTTCCCCGGTGTGAAAGCGGCCGGGTTGTGAAGCTGACTACTCACTTCCAACTAGTGCAAAGTCAAGAGACCTCCACCCCCCGCTCGTCTTCATGGCGTTATGCTTAATTAGTTAAGCACAGGGACTTTACCTTTACCTTATATACTCGTATGCATATTATAATACGTCAGTAAAGTCGCTGAGTGGAGCAGGGATAGCTCAGTCGGTATAATGAAGTTCTACGAGGTATACTGCTGGAGTTCGATTCCCGGCAGGAGAAAATTTTTCTCTTATGTACGACGTTCAGACTGGCTCTGGAGCCCACCCAACCTCATATCTAATGGGGGCTCTCCCCCAGGGAGTAAAACTGCAGGGGTGTGAAGCTGACTGCTCACCTCCATCTTCTGCCCAGGTCAAGAATGGTGGAGCTATATCTCCACTCCATCATACATCTTCGTGGGGCGGTGCTTAATTAATTAAGCACTTGGACAAGTCTACCTTTTTAAGTAGTAGAAATATAGTGGAAGAGCAGTCGTATTAGAAATAAATAGTGTTCTGGCCTATTTTAAATTTCAATTAGAACGATTAACTTTATGGACAACACCAATAGCAGAACAGATAAATTTCGGGTGACAATCCGCCAGTACATATGGGACCCTTGGGACCAATCCAGTGCCGTACCAAGGAATTTCCCAAACCGCGGATGATCAATGTAATACGGTATATATTTTCTTGCAATGGTTCTTCCAGCCCATTCAGGGCCCTGGCGTCTTATTCAGTTCCGTAATCATTTTTCACAGACGGTAGGACTCCTTGGACGAGTGATCGGCCCGTCGCGAGGCCTCTACCTAAACACAGGACAACACAAGCACAGAAAAAAAAACACGTACACATACCAAACATCCATGCTTTGAATGGGATTCGAACCCACGATCCAAGCGAGCGAGGACCGCGCGGCTAATGTGACCGGCAGTCTAACATGGTATCAAAACTGCTAAATACTTCAAAATATTGGTAAATTGCAAAGAAATTACAAAGTAGAACATATGCACGCTTTGTGTATTTAGTGTCACAAGTGAGACATATAAACAAACAAAGGCGAACAATGGACACCTAGCGCCAGTGGCGGGAAGTGGCTGTCCGGCTAACTAAACTCATTGCGGACCACGGTTCGTGCCGGACCCTGAAATGCCGGATTTGAGTGTTCCAACCTGTACGTGGTAATTGTCCAGAGAGTTAGCTGCAAAATACTGCTAAAGATATCCATTGATTCTCCTCCGGCTGTTCAATATCGTGTGTCGTACCAGACCAAGAAGGAGTCGGTTTAAACAAATTGTGTTAACAATTAAAATTCTACTGGCCTTAAAACGGACACGACCGTATAATTACGTTAAACGCGGAGTCGACTCTCTCCGCCTGCAGTCAACACTTTCTACTCGCACCTAACGGAATTCAACTGCACAACACACTGCCCACCGTTCGTATTTTCGGAACCAAGTTGAAACAGAGGCGATCTAAGAGTTTATATTTCATTTAAAACTCCTCCATAACTAGTGTAGTCGGCATAGCGACTGGCTACGGGCTGGATGACCGAGGTGTCGGAGTTCTATTCCCAGTAGGGTCAAAAATGTTCTCTTCTCCACGTCGTCCAGACCGGCTCTGGGGCATATCCGGCCTCTTATCCAATGGGTACTGGGGGCTCTTTCTTCGGGAGTAAAGCGGCAGGGGCGTCAAGTTGACCACTCACCTCCAACTAGTGCCGAAGTAAAAAAGTGTTGCTCTATACATCCACTCCCCCATACGCCTTCATGACGTAGCGCTTAATTGGTTAAGCACAGGAGCAACTTTACAATAACTTTACTCTTCCGTAACATACTTAAATATACACGATGAGTACTTACGCTTTCTTTGCCAGAGCACGTAAATGAATGTATATATTTCTACATATTTCGTCACAAATACTTCGAAATGGATTTCCATAAAATTTGGTATTGATATCTACAATTACATGNTTGTTATCTTAAAAACCAGGACGATGGATGAAGTCCAGAAACCCAATATATCAGTACATGAACCTTGATCTAAATTATAAGTTCTTTTTTTTAACTGTTCATTCTTTCCATGAAACGCCTTTAAGAAAAGTAGTCTTTCAGATGGTCGCGTAATCTGTCGCTTTTGTGGGATGTGAAGGTTCATTCATTATCGTGATCATAAGACCGTATCATTGGTCTTTGTCCCGAAGCAGATGACTCCAGCCCACACCCAGCATCTTCTTGAGGTACAAAAGTAAAGTAAGTAAAGGTATCCCTGTAACAGGCCGTGGAGGCCCATAGGGTTGTGAGATGTTGAGGTTCCCACATTTTCTAGACAATCGGCTCATAGATGGCGGCGAGGTTGTCAGCCCTACGCGCCGGCCGCCCTTTACCCCCGAGAATGTTCCAAGAATATTCCTGGTACCAATTTCTGTTAGCGGCTGAGTCGACTCCAGGGCCATAGTGCGGCTGGAAGGATTTGGTCAATTGAAAAAATCCAATGACCACATCGGGACTTGAACCCGCGACCTTCTAGCTTGTAACATAGTGCCTAAACCAATTACGCTACCGCGTGCCCCCTAAGGTACATAAGATCCATTTAAAATATTCTGCGATATCGTGAATATTTATTTCGTGAAGTAGACCTAGGGGAAGATATGATTTGAGACTATTAGTGACATGTTCGAAATGATATTGAAGATTTTTGGAAAGCGTATACCTGCTCATTCTTGTATAGTCATCGGATCTCACATATTCGCTGCTTCCATTACAGAAATTATCGAGACGTCAGAGCGAAAGTTATTAAAATCTATACAGGTTACACGGATAACGAAGATTAACTTAACCTAATGATAAGATGGACGACAGAAAACTTGGTCAAAAACGGACGGCAGTAATGGATTTGCCATTAATAGACTTATTTAAGGCGATTCACTGTCAGTAAACTAAATGTACTGATACAAGCTGTGAAGAACAATAGCTAATTTCATGCTTTGGCCCAGGTGCATTATTTGGGCTTAAACTCACTTGGCGATTCTTCAGTCAATCGAATCGAGAAACTTCTGGAGGGTCTGGAAACTGCAGGAGGCTGGCAGCCCGCTAGCATTTTGGGAATAGAACTGTGGTTTGTTTTCGAGATGTGGAGAATGGGAGAGCATTGGAGCATGGAAATCAATGTCTCACGTCGGTCCGACAGTTATTGGTGTCACAACGGAATCTCTCTCTGACTTCAGATGAACCACGTCCGATGCCTCTTAGTGAAAACAGAGAGAGGAGAGAGAAAGAGAAAGAAAGAGAGAGAGGGAATGTAACACTTCACCAAAATTAAATGGAACACCAGTCCTACATTTCCTTCATCGGTTAAACCGTTAGATACATTTGTTAGTCCCTACAAATATTTAAATAACTAGGTCCTCGAAACGAAGTCCTTCTTGAGGACACAACAGTTGCACAGTTGGCCGAGAAATACTCCGATATTTGTGGAACTGATAGGTTCATTACCGTGTTCACAGGAGCCAATCACTGGACTATCCTGAGCCACACGTATCCTTTCCTCTCTGTTACATCCTGTTTCCTTATACAATCTACGCCGAAGGCCTCTGAATATTCTCTTCCCTTAAATTCACTTTCTTATTACTTTCTATCACTTAGGTCCACGTGTCTTCTTGACACTCCCATAAAACACACTGAATGCAGGATCACTGTTGTAAAATGGAACAACTTTCGGGCTGATAGAAGTTAGAAGAGGATGACTGAAGATGTGTTACTAACTGCTACCCAGTGCGTAATGCTTAGGTCTGACAACGCACGAAACCAAGGAAAGAGGATAAATTTGTTTGCTTTTGAGCCTAATGTCAGATTTTCCAATTCGGATCTGAAAGAGAGGACGTAACAGGATATAATACAACATAATAAGGAGTTCCACAATTTGTATCTTCCACTGAATTTTATTAATGTGATCAAATCAAGAACCAGTCAAGGTGGCCGCGCGGTCTAGGGCTTGTTTGAATGCTGGAATCATGGGTTCGACTCCCACTCGAGGCATGGATGTCTGTGTGTGCGTTTATCAGTTTTTGTTTTTTCTTTGTTTAGGTAGCGGCCTTGCGACGACCTGATCGCTAATCCAAGGAGTCCTATCTGTGTAAAAAAGATTACGAAACTGAAGAAGAGGCCAGAGCCCAGCAAAGGGCTGTAGGGCCATTGATGAATGAGTGATCAAATCAACAGGCTGAGTTGAGAGGGCGTGTTCAACCCATTAAGAAATACAAACAGAATTTCAGTCGGAAAACCTGAAAATTGCACAAGTTGAGAAGCATAGATGGCAAGAAAACGTTAAGATGAATCTTAAGGAATTACAGTGTGACTGGAGCTGTCTATCTTAGAATGTGGTCCATTGACGGACTCTTGTAAGCACAGTACGAATTTTAGGGTTCCATGTAAACAGAGAATATCTTAATTAGTTGAGTTACCATGAGCTTCTCGAGAATGACTCTGCCCTTTGAGTTTTTTATTGCTAGTGGGGTGGGACTAAGTCCCTTGTACTGCGGCCACTTCTGGCCTATTGTACCAGCCCCAGATGATGGGTGAGTGTGATTGTGGAGCAATTGGTGGAATGAAGATTGGCAGGGGAAACCGAAGTACTCGGAGAAAACCTGCCCCAGCGCCACTTTGTTCACCACAAATCCCACTTGACCATACCCGGGATCGAACCCGGGCCGCCGCGGTGGGAAGCCAGCGACTAGCCGCTTGAGCTATGGCGCGGACCTGCCCCTTGAGGTTACTTATAAAATGAAATCTCTACCGTGTAATAAACCTGGGGCCCGGATGTAATCAGGCGATATTTTAAAATTGTAAGGAAGATTATTCTGAGTGCTAACATAATTTGTTGGTTACTGTATCGTCGACATCTGCTCTTCAAAGAAGATCTGCCAGAGCCAAAGTGTTCTAGAACATGTGGCACTATCCATACTTACTTTATCAGAGATGGCAACTCAAACAAGAGGATTCTTCGTTGGAAACAGCTTCCATACATACCTGAAATAAATAAAAGCAGATCAGATATGAACTCGACTCCGGAAAATGTTAACTTACATTAACTCGGAAATGAACCCATGAATCGTGTGTAGTGACGTAACGAAAAGAGAATGCGAAACTACAAGTCGCGTGAGCAGCAGCATCTGTGGGGCGAAACCTTTATTGTTCATATTTTCTTTGCGTACCACAAGAGACCTTACAGCAAGGGTGTACAATATTTTCAGGACCTTACCACATTCGAAGACACAAACTTCATTGTGGGCCAATTTGAAATTTTGTCATACAGTTTCTATTAAATTTTTGATGTAATTAAATTACAGTTAACTCAATCATACGTAGAGCAGTCTTAAACCACTCAGCATTAACGTGGTATCTGTTACTATTCATCGTTAATCACTTCATACGTATATATATAATTATTTTATTTTACAGGAGGACACTCATAATTCACTTCGAAAATATCCGTGGGTTCCAGAGTTTTAATTCTGATTGCTTCATTTGTTGAAATACTTGTTCACAGATACACTCATTCACTCATGAAGCTGGGCCTGTCTTGAGAAGCCGCCAGTTGTGCAGCTATTCAAGAAGCCGAAGGTTCATTACCGTGTCCACAAAAAACCTTCACTGGTCCCTATCCTGAGCCAGATCGAGCCAGTACATACCATCCCATCCTATCTCTCTAACATCAGTTACTTCTAATTATACAATGAGTTGTTTGTGAAGCCAGGGAACATCTTTTAGATGAGGCAGATAAACATAAGTCGCTGTGCTTAATTAAGCACCACCACATGAAGATATATGGGGCCGCGCCATAGCTCAAGCGGCTAGTCGCTGGCTTCCCATCGCGGCGGCCTGGGTTCGATCCCGGGTCTGGTCAAGTGGGATTTGTGGTGGACAAAGTGGCGCTGGGGCAGGTTTTCTCCGAGTACTTCGGATTCCCCTGCCAATCTTCATTCCACCAATTGCTCCACAATCACCCTCACCTATCATGTGGGGCTGGTACAATAGGCCAGAATTGGCCGCAGTACAAGGGACTTAGCCCCACCCCACTAGCATAAGAATGTGGATATGTGATGAACTGGCAGTGTCTCGGCTCCACGCATATTTAACATCAGTACTAGATGGAGCTGGTTTGGTATTTTACTCCCCAGTAGCTCTTTCTCTCTCGATAGAGCCCCCGTACCCTATGGAAACCCTATTTGGTGTATTAGAAACCTTAAGGACACAATGGTGAAGACACTGAAAATTCCTGCCCCCGCCATGAATCGAACAACCAGACGTCCGAGCCTTAGTCTGTCACTATACTGACTGATTAATTTGAGGGCGATAGAGTTTGTAAATTCTTTCTGTGAACTGAAAGTACCCGGTTTCATTTTATCGCATTCCGACTCACCACGTGCCTTTTTGTTGTCGGGCATACAAATGAAAAAAGAAAGTTTTAACCTCCTCAGAAATGTAGTGTGTGATTCCCGAGAGCATAAAGACGATTTTAATCAAACAGATAAATGGTATAAACAGTGGAAACAGCAATGTAAATAAGCAATTTCATGAAGCATCATCCTTCTTGAGAAGTTTATAGTCCCCCAGTCGGAAATTAAATTCATGTCTGTCGTGGAACCAGAAGATTCGTCACCAAGTTCACAAGAACCCACCGCTGGACCCTGTCTTGAATCAATCGAATCTAGTTCATATCCTCAAATCCTGTTTCAGATTCATCTTAATATTATCGTCACACGTCAGCCTTCCTCTCCCAAGGCATCTCTTAAATTTAAGATAAATGTTATTTTTCTTATTAATATTGTCACGTTTTGGGTATGTCACGCGACAAATAACTCCACATGAGTCTCGGACTTAGGGAATCTTTATTGAACATTCACTCTTACACACCGTACAATTATTATCGCCGCAGTGTCTCTTGACTTCTGGCCTAATTCTTCAATGCGACGTCTCAACTATCCTTGATCACGGTTGGATCTCAACTGTCTCTGACGGCAGCTTTCTGAAGACTGTATTCTTGCTGTCTTCTGTCTATATCGTATGGCGTCTAGGTTCCGACTGACTTGGCAAATGCCTTCAACCCCTTTTATAACCTCGGCCGCTGCTATGCAATGAACCCTCGTTATAACCGTGGAGACTCATCTCCGGGGAGATTCGGCGTTCTCTACGCAACGGCTCACTGTTAGAATTACAATACCGCTATTGTCACTTCCTATACAACGGTTTGTTCTAGCGTTTCCATGGAAGTAACCCTTCTGGATTCCAAACATGTGGCAATATTAATGTCTGAAAGCATTTAAATTTGAACGTGAATGTTTTATGGTACTGATCCTCGAACTTTGAACTGCACGATGAATTACATTTCGGCCACGTGTCTCATTATCGTCAGGGGAATCTTATCCTTTGATATCCGCATACAGAAACTGGGCCAATACAAGCTATTCTGGTCAGACAGAAGTGGACGAAGTATGGGTCACGAGAACTTGTTTGCTCTTCTCATATCTGTCTGTCTCATATTCCAGTCAACTGACGCTCTGTCTTATAGCTAAATATATTGGTAGTTTCATTATCGATCAACTGTCGAGAACTGATTAACTTGTTTTTATGTAGGGCTGTTCTGAAAGGTGGGTGTAGTGAAATTGGGCACGATATGATGGTTTTATTAGAATATATAATGCATTTTTATGTTAATGTCATAGTTATATACTTTAAGGCCGCGCCATAGCTCAAGCGGTTATTCGCTGGCTTTCCACCGCGGCGGCCCGGGTTCGATCCCGGGTCTGGTCAAGTGGGATTTGTAGTAGACAAAGTGACGCGGGGGCAGGTTTTCTGCGAGTACTTAGGTTCCCTCTGCCAATCTTCATTCCACCAATTGCTCCACAATCACCCTCACCTATCATCTGGGGCTGGTACAATACGCCAGAAGTGGCCGCAGTACAAGGGACTTAGTCCCACCCCACTAGCATTAAAAAAATAGATACTTTTAAATACCCGTAATTGAACAGCGAAATTCAGTTTAGGTAATGGGTTGTCGTATTGTTTTTCTTGGCAGATGTTTGTAGGATCAAACCCTGCTCGAGTCCTCATTTCCTCCATACTGCTCGCAATTGTAATTAAGTTAATTCAGATTGTTGTTATTACCGTGTAAACTCATTACTTGCGGGCTACGTACACAGTCTGGCTGCGCTGAAATATCTGACGCAAAATTGAAGTTTCGCACTCTCCATTAGTTGTATGAACATTCCATGCATAAAGAACGCTATCTTTTGGGATGGGGCGCCGTATAGATCCTGTGTTAACCGACGTGTCGGAGGAACGTATCGCCTCTATCTGCAGGGTAGAAACATCCGCGAACGAGGAACCAGCTTGAGCAGGTGGCTGCAGTCTGCGATACATTCCTCCGATACGTCGGTAAACGCAAGATCTACACGGCGTCACATCCCAGAAGACGACATCTTCATAGTCACCGCCGTGAAAACCTCAAGTCTTAGATATTCCATGCATCGTCTGTAGGTGTTCGTAATCTATTTATATGCATTCTCTCATACGCTTAGCTGCAATATTTAATTAGTTTTCTCCATCAAATGAAAAGCGGAAAATAGATTTTATGCTGCTGCTGTGTTATATTATAATGTATAAAGAATTCATCTGGACAAAAGATTAATATTTTGCGAGTATCAAGTATCACACAGGCATTCGGGATCCTGTATTAAATGGCGCAGGTATTGCTCCTTGCCTAAAATTTCGTGTAACAGTTAAATTGTTATCCCCCCTCCCTTGACACTCCAGCCCCAGTGGACCTAGGCCTACCTCCATGAACTTTTCCGTTCACTTCGGTTTTTCTAGATCTTACACATTCGGTAGGACTCCTTGGGCGGGTGATCAGCTCGTCGCTAGGTCTCTACCTGTACACAAACACAGAAAAACGCACACACACAAACTAAACATCCATGCCCTGAGTGGGATTCGAACCCACGATCCCGGTTTCCAAGACAGTACGGCTCGGCTACCGTGACCGGCAGATTGTTATTACTATGGTAAATTAAAAATAAAAGAGCTCAAAATCGAAAGACCTATAATGGCGCAACATTCTTGCCAAATTTCATTAAAATTAGTGAAAATAGATCAGTTGGTTCAAAGGTTGAAACGAGAGGGCGACACACACACCCACACGCACACACCTACAAGCACACAGGATGGTGTGGACCTAGTTCTTTCCTTAAGAAAGGAAAGTAGGCTAAAAATAATGCGTGTCTTCGGTATTTGAGGTTGGACTGCGGGGAGAAACAGATTTCGAGAAAGTTTCAGATCCTGATCAGAATTTTCTTCATTTCCTCAGCAATTAAAATAAACTTTTGATAATACTTCAATATAGGATAATTTTATTTCTCTGTAGTACCGTTCAATCTGCAGGTCCCAACGAATGTGACGTCACTATCACAAATATGTGGAACATGAAACCAAAAAACCTTATCAATTTTGATTTATCTGCTGAGCTTGAAACTTCTTGTGCCACATTTGCTCTTAGGTCATGGATAAGGCAGTGTAATGACAGTGAAGCAGATGAACCAAACCGGTGGAACGAGATGAGGCGAATCAGTGTCTCGACTCCAAATTGCGAACATGTCCGCAAGAAGTGGGGACATAACCTGAATTCCCGAGACACGCAGTTTTCACGGCAGCAGCGAATAACTGATGAACTCTGAGCACACCCATTTTCTTTCTCAATTTTTAAACGTAGTTTATTGTTACGAAGAAGAACTAATCAGGTACATTAAGAGTACTGTCTTCTGAGACATAACACATGTTATCGGTCGAAAATCGACGTTGACTTGCAACGGACTACACGGAATTATATCCCAGAAGATAGTACTCTTCATAACCACCGCTGTGAGAACCTCANACTCGGCTCTACAGCCCTGGGTGAGCCTTGGCCTCCTCTACAGCCAGTCTCAAGTGAGTGTAGTGTAGTAAACACTGTAAAATGAAAACATGAGAGATCACAGATATGTTCAGAGGCACAGCATCAGAAAAACACATTTCACATCGCTTTGTTCTCTTAAGTTTAGTGCTTTGTAATTTATGTACGTGGCGATGAAAAGGGAAGTCTCGAATCTGAGACAGTAAAATGTGGTCACGAGTCTCACTGGACTCGGACCCAAGAATGACTACGATGGCGAGGGCCAGCAGCAATTGTAAAGGACGGTCAGTCGGTCAGTCTCTCTTGGAATAAGGAAACTGGGGCTTACGACCAGATTTTGCTTACTGTCAGACAGTTGCGTGTTTTTTGATGTGGGGCGCTCTCCCTGATAGGTCCTATCCTCTCATCAGGGAGAGCGCCCCACATCAAAAAACACGCAACTGTCTGACAGTAAGCAAAATCTGGTCGTAAGCCCCAGTTTCCTTATTCCAAGAGAGACTGACCGACTGACCGTCCTTTACAATTGCTGCTGGCCCTCGCCATCGCAGTCATTCTTGGGTCCGAGTCCAGTGGGACTCGTGACCATGTTTTACTGTCTCAGATTCGAGACTTCCCTTTTCATCGCCACGTACATAAATTACAAAGCACTAAACTTAAGAGAACAAAGCGGTGTGAAATATGTTTTTCTGATGCTGTGCCTCTGAACATATCTGTGATCTCTCATGTTTTCATTTTACAGTGTTTACTACACTACACTCACTTGAGACTGGCTGTAGAGGAGGCCAAGGCTCACCCAGGGCTGTAGAGCCGAGTAGTAGGTACTAAACCATCGAATACATATAAAAAAATACCGCTTTACAGCACGTGGCCAATATCATCAGCTTGATTTGCTTCTTGGTTCTGTTTGATACATAGATCTGTATCTAATAGTGCTATAAGAGGTACTTAGTATTTTATTCCACTTTGAAATACTTTTCAAAGTAATGTGCTTTTATGTCGCTATATATTTCAATTTAATTTTTTAGCTCTGACTTAATTTATATAAATATCAGGTTCTTTATCTTCCGATCACAGTGACCGCACGGTCTAAGGCATGAAATGTCTTCTCCCGCTCGAACGCTGGAATCATGCATTCGAATCTCACTCGAGGCATGAATGTCTGCATTTTCTCTGTATTGTCTTGTATATGTAGTGGCGTTACGACAGGGCTGATCACCCTGCCAACAGTCTGTAATATCCATTGTTCCAGACTAATTCTTATGGGAACAGGGCAGAAGGCTTAAAATGAAAGGCAGAAGAAGTAGGAGGATTTATATCTGCTGGATTCTTGAACCTATCGCCATAATATTATTTGTCATTATTCTCAACATGACCTTCATGCGCTCCCAGTTATGAGGACATGGAACGGTTCTTAAAGTAGCGACATTTGAATAACGGCAATGAGACGTTCTTGACTACACTCCGGTGCTCTCGACTGTGTTTACATACTCATTTAGAGTGTACTCACAGGCGAGTGTCTTTCAAAATGTGAGAATATGCCCGATTAGTGTACAGAGCGCGTACATCTTGAGCCACTCGAAATAGCTAATCAATAGTAAAGCTGCTAAATTTCATACGCACGTAAATTACTTTATCTTGAGTTTAATAATACACTCATAAAATCGTATACTGAAAAAATATTTCAAATAAGAGTTCAGTGAATCTTACATTTTAATCCCATGATTGGCCTCCGATATACGCGGTAGCGTAGTTGGTTGAGGCACTGTGCTACAAGCTGAAATGTCGCGGGTTCGAGTCCCGATGCGATGGATTTTTTTTTTCAATTTACGTGGTCCTTCCAGCCGCACTATGGCCCTGGGATCGACTCAGCCTCTAACAGAAATGAGTACCAGGAATCTTCCTGTGGGTAAAGGGGGGCCGGCGCGTAAGGTTCACAACCTTACCGCCATTTGTGAACCTATTGTCTACAGAAAATGTGGGAACCTCGATGTCTGAACCCTATGGGCCTTCACGGCTTGTTACAGGGATAACTTTAACTTTTTACCTTTTATGGCCTCCAAAATTTTATAAGATCATACGTTTTAAGGAATTCATTAAAATTTCATCGAGCTTCACGCGAAAATGTAGTTATTTTGAACAGACATAGAACAAAATGGTAACGTGTTCCACAGCTTTTATTGTAGAACTCTTAATATAAAATTTAATCAAAATCAGTTTAGTAGTTTCGGAGATCAAACATATGTACAGACGAAGAGGCAGCAGAAGGAGTGCAAGAACGTATAAAAATAGAAAGGGTCTATACATATACGTACGTGTATAAGCATTTCTCTCGAGTTAACAGTATTACACTTTCTTGGCGTTATAACAGTCCTATACCAACTGTGCGTAAGTCCTTATCTGAAACACGTCGTCACATTCATCAGCACGGTAAAATCGAAAACAAGATGGACGTTTCTCTCCACCCCATAGATATAGGCTACGTCTTCGTATGTAATTATGACAACTTTACCACCTTCTGCAGGGGGAAAATGACATTATGACCCTCCCTTACTAGTTCATTATTTTTTTTTTGTTAAATCGTACATGTAACGATCTGCAATAATTATCTTTTAGAGCAGTTGATTGATTGCAGATACTGAATTTAGTGACACTATATCATGTCATTAATTTGTTATACCGATGACAGTAGACAGAGTAAAGTTTGGTGACTTATATAAGGGGAAATATGAAATTAAGGGAAATACATATCCAAAGAATATTCGTCCAGCATTTTCAACATTTTCTCCGTACAAAATTTGTAGGCTATAATCGTGTTTATAATCTAGTACAGTATTAAAAAAAAATGCTGTGCTACTGAAATTATTGTTTTCAAATTTGAGACAAATATAATTTGGTGTGATATGTTGCTATTTTCATGGCCTTACTTGTAACTGAAGCAACGAATGGAACTTGTGCCGATAGAGCTGCATTTTAAAAGAAAAATTTCAAGATGTCTCAAAATCAAATTATTTAATGGTCTCTTAATGTATATATTTTAAATTCTTGTATAATAACCCAGTAAAAATAATATCATAAACTTAAAACACATTACCCTTTTTCATTTTTAGTTGATCTATATAAATATAATGCATTCTGCGATAGTTAGCTCTTCAGAGCGCTATTACCTCCTGTTTTGCCGTCACTAACTTGACATTATGCCCAAAAGAGGGTGTAATTATCCTTGGACACAGGATAAATGAAGACGATGCAGAATCTGTAGTATGGATAACAAACAACTGTAAAGTTATGACAGAGTGTCGCCACTCTGCTCTCGTGAAGGGTAGTTCATGAGGCTGTAACATAATGTAACAACATTTGGGTTGAAAACTTTGGAGATCTTGACGCAGATGGGAGAACCTCAATAAGGTTCCAACAAGTGCCGGTTGTGAAGGATGTCAGATGGTTTGAAATGGTCATGATAGGGTCCAGTGGCGAGATTTTGTATTCTGAAGTTGTAAGTGATATGAATAATAAGTTGTGTGGGTGACGTTCTGAACTGAAAACAAACGTGCCGTTAAGTGGTTTGAGCAAATAGTGAAAGTATATTAAATATCAATAGAAAGTTGTTGGCAGAGTCTGCATTATTTAAGACCATATACTTTATCATAACAAATAACGGAGCTGCTGTGCCCATAACAAACAGTATCAGCGTGTCTTAAGACTACAGTTGACTCCAAGCAGCAGAGTCCGTCTTGAGAAACCAGAACGCGTTTAGGTAGTCATGAAATTTTTCGCATTTTATAGAAGGCCATTGTTGAGCCCACAGGGGCTCCCCATCAAACCTCATCTAGTCCTCGTTCAATCCACTCCACAACCGCACACACTGTCTCTTTAATATCCAATTCAATTTTATCATCTACCGCTAGATCAGGAGCTGGGATAGTGCAGTCGGTATGGAGACTAGCTACGGGCTAGATGAACTAAGGGTCAGAGTTAGCGTCCTGGTAGGGCCGCGCCATAGCTCAAGCGGTTAGTCGCTGGCTTCCCACCGCGGCGGCCTGGGTTCGACCCTGGGTCTGGTCAAGTGGGATTTGTGGTGGACAAAGTGGCTCTGGGGCGGGTTTTCTCCGAGTACTTCGGTTTCCCCTGCCAATCTTTATTTCACCAAATTCTCCATCATCATAGTCTCCCGGGGCAGGCTACAATAGGCCAATCAGTGGCCGCCGTGCCGAGTGGACCCAGTTGGACTCCACCCCCCCACTAAGCGAATTAAAAGAAAGAAAAATAATTTTAGAATCTCGGTAGGGTCAAGAATTTTCTCTTCTTCACGTCGTCCAGATCGGCTCTGGGCCCACCCAGATTCCTATGAAGTGGGTACGGGGGGCTCTATCTGCGGGGGTATCTACACTCCTACGTCTACTCCTGCATACGTCTTAATGACGTAGTGCTTAATTTGTTAAGCACAGGGACAACTTTACGGTACTTACTGCTAGAACTCCTAGATGTGCCTTCCCTTCCAGTTGGATGCATTCCTCATCTCTGACATGCGTTATCCTGCCAAGTTATTCTCATGATTTGACGACTTTAATATTATTTTATGAGGAGTACGAATTGTGATGTTCCCAATCCTGCTCTTGCTGTCTCTGTTTCAAGTCCAGATATTCTCCTCACCACTCTGTTCTCGACCACCCACGGTTTTCGTTCTTCCCTTTGGTTGAATATCAAGTTTCATACATACACACAATAACGGGTAGATTTGCATTTTAGTGTATCTTAATATTTAAGCTTTTTGGTCGTAAAATAATCATCGAATGACAAATACTGGACGGCTAAATTACACCACGATAAAGAAAATGTTTTGTGAAGAAGTTTCTGAAAGATGGAGTTAAACCATTTGACTGGTCTGTTATTCAGCGTCGAACGAGATGAGCCCTTCGTAGCCTCTGTCAAAGTGATTTATCGGTTTTCGCTGAATGGACTAAATAAAATGAAGAAAAACTCATTCAGAACAGTGGATGCTCCAAATTAGAACCGGAAAATCTCTACAGAAAGAAAACTTCCTTTCCTTCAACGAAATAAACTTTCTTTTTGTAATGGGTCTGTTTAATTAAATCGTCATACATTATCTCCTTGAAGAGAGCGCACGTGTATGTATGGATGAGAGAGAGAGAGAACTAATGCTGGGCAAGAAAGTGATGCTGAATATTTGAGTTTCTATCCGCATATTCGCTTGGAGTAAGGACATGTTTACTATTTTGTGGGTTCGTTCTGCCGACCTGTCCGAACATGTCCGATCCAACCAGCGGTTTCAGAAACCTTCCACTGGAGAGTGAAATCTGCTTCATATTCTTGCCACATGAGGATTCCTACACTGATATAAAGGCTCGACATCTCTCCAGTCTCAGTCACCCACACATTGATCCTTCATTGTTTCTATTTAATTTGTGATTATTCCAATGATAATGGTAGAGCTAAAGCAATGTCTATAACAGGCCGTGGAGGCCCATAGGGTTCTGAGACGTCGAGGCTCCCACATTTTCTAGACAGTCNCGCACCAGGAAGATTCCTGGTACTCAATTCTGTTAGAGGCTGAGTCGGCTGAAAAAATTAGTTTAATTGAAAAATCCAGTGACCTCATCGGGAATCGAACCCGTGACCTTCCGCTCAACCAACTATGTTACCGCGTACCCCCCCATCATCCCACTGAGAGACTGCTTAAGCAGTTAATGCTTGTATTGTGCCGAGCAATTCCCTTGAACCAGCTGCCCTCATACCTGCAAGGAGGCAGTGCCCGTGGCATTACGGGCTCCTTTAACATGTGATATTATGTTCCAGGATGTTACCAGGCAAGACAAATTTTCATTACTTCTCTAAATCGTAAACGATGTCCTTATATATACTGAACGGAACGCAGTGGTTTTACCATCTTATCCCATGAGTAGCGATTTGCTTTTACTGTAACCCTCCATATTTGTGTCTAGATTTGTCAGGATTTCATTCAGCAGATCGGAAGCTATTATTTTTTTCAAAACTATTCAACCAAAAATATTGGAGTTTTATGCCAAAATTAAGTTTAAAATATATGTAGTAGTTTTCAGCTTCATAGAATGTAGTGTTTTATTTAGAGCAGGTACACTCTGTTCCTAGGGGAAGAACATAGATTGACAGTGTCTGAGAACAGAAAGCAAAGGATAAGTTTGATCCTGAGACGGAGGAAATAGCTGCAGGATAGAGAAATCTACATAACGACGAGTTTCATATTTGTTTCTGTTCACCAGATATTACTACTATGATCAACTGAAGGAGGGAGACGTGGGCTCAGCATGTAACACGCATGTGACCTGAGAATAGTACATGCACTCATAGTCGAAAAATCGAATGAAGAGGCCACTTGTGAGTCATTCACTTAGATGGGAACATAATATTAAAGTGTGTGTTAAAGATATGGGGTTTGAGGGCGTGGACTGATTCATCTGGCACAGGCTAATATCCAGAAACAGGTTCACGTGAACATGGTATTGAACTTACGGGTTCCATAATAGCGAGAATTCCTTCACCAGTGGACCGAGCGTCCACTTCTCAAGAAGGACTGTTCCATATAGTCACTTAAATAAATTATATTATAATGTCATGAATCCATGTTTGGAGCTCATAGTTGAGAGTCTTCGTGTTACTCTAATATTCATCTTAGATTATTACATTATAAATTAGTCCATTTCGCAGTAAATTATGGTTATAGCTGTGAACCGTAGTAAAGTGTGCTGTGGAATTTTTATCTTAGAGGTGGTGTCAGTCGGCCAGATGTATGAATTCTTTGAGGATGGAATCATCGGCTGGCAGCAACCAAAACTGAGCAGGTTCTTGTTCAGCAAGTCTGTACGTGATGTGAATTTTAGCGCGTTCCGCCCACGGACCGGTGTTCCGAATTTCATCGTGTTTTTTCGTACCTCTGTTTATGATAAAATATATGGTTATCCGCGTTTCGGAGGATCTTGCTCCGTTTTCAGGGTAGAAAAGTGAGCTTAACGTGGGAAAAACGTGGCCCTGATATAGAGAAGAGGAACTTCCAACGGAGATGTTGACGGGCAAATAGAAGATACTGTGGTACGCCCATGGTCCCGGTTCTGATATTGTGAGGATGATTAAAGCATGAGGGAGGGGATGGAAGTAACACGTGGCACGCATGGGTGAAGGAGAAATACAAGTATACACAATCGTCCAAATACCTCAAAGGTAGGGATCGCTAAGGACACATATAAAATGGTGGATAATGTTTAATAGAAGTTGGGTAGGTATAGGGTTATTGCTTTTGTCTCCAAAACTTATTCCATTAATATGTTCATAAATGAGTCATTCTGTGTTAAGTCTTCTAACATTATTAGACAGTTACGGAAGTAAAAGCGGTTTTAAGTACAATTTTGAAATATTAGAATCCTTATAAGTCTCTGCTGTCCTGAGATGCAAACAATTTATTTATTACATGTATAAATCTCAACCTACTTTTCTCTTTCCGACAAGTTAATGAAAACAGGTTTCGTTTAATGCTAAAAATTCTGTATTGCCCACCTCGTCGGATTTACTTTGACGAGAACTGGGAGCAGAATTCAGAAGACACGATTATAAATCGCATTTTATAACTCCAAATGTTTAGGGTTTTCTTTGCTTTCAGTTTCTTGGGGTGGGATGAGACTGAGTCCACTTGGTACGTCGTCCACTAACTGGCTTATTGTACCAGCTCCGAATGACCAGTGTGGAGCAGTCGGTGGAATGAGAATTGGCAGGGGAAACCGAAGTATTCAGAGAAAACCTGCCTCAAATCATTCTGTCCACCACAAACCCCACATGACTTGACCTGGAATCGAACCCGGGCCGCCGCGGTGGGAAGCCAGCGACCAACCGCCTGAGCTATGGCGCCGCCTTTAATGTAAGTGCTTATTCCGGTTTTCTTTTAGCAGCACTTCACAATTATCTGTCCTTCGATCAACTGATTGATCATTTCGTAAGTTATTTAAGGACTTTTCGGAAATAGGCTAGCTATCCTTACTGAGGATTTTTGTGATTTTCCTCTGGCCTTCCATGTAAATTATGGGACAGCAGTCTCGAGAACATCTTTGCACATTCTTGTCAATTCATCGTTTATTCACACTTATTATACAACTTTCGTAGTTGCAAAAGGGACGCGGGTCCGGCTTGACGTTCTGGTAGTGCTGGCTTGAAATCCCCGCAGGAGCCATAATCACTGGACCACGAAATATGGTGATATTATCTCCTCTCTGCTCAGTCTGAGAGATTATTGTGTGGAGCCTTATCTTTCTGTGATCCCTGTGCCTCACTGAAATCAGGATATGCAAGCGTTACTTCTTGACGCACTTCCAATTGCTCATTCGAGAAATACGAATGCAGAACATTGTGGGAAACTATTAAGCATCCGAAATATAGTGCTGATAATTGTGAAGCAACAGGTAAACCGCAAGCCTAACCACAGACACCGGTCAGGGCTATCGAACAACTCAACGCTTTATAAACCAAAATTCCTTCAGTTTTAAAGTAGAAATTAACATCTCTAAGTGATGTTATTGCGTTATTCTGCGCTGCAGTTGGTAAGAAAATTCATCCGGCCCTGGAAATTATTTCCACCTGCTTTTATGGTGGTTTATTGCTCGGCCTATTCGACCCTGAAGATGGAGGCGATATGTTCCCCGAAACGTCTGTTGACTTTCAGCGGACTATATGGCGTTATATCCCACAAGACGGAACCTTTCATATTCACCACTGTGAGAATCTCAGATCATACATAACGTTACTTTCATTGGCCGTTACATATGCAGAAGTAACGGCGATAGGCACCAAAAGGGTAAGAATTGCTGTTCTGGACGACCTTGTTATAATGAGATTCCAAAGTGAGCATCTACCTACGAAGGAGAAGGCCTTGGAAGTTGCATGCCACCAACACCCATTTTCGTCTTACTGTCCAATTTGATGGTGGATGCTTGGGAACTGCTCAACTGTTCTAACAAGAAAAAAAAAATCAAAATTGAATCTGAAATCTAACCTAACATGATCCGGCCATGCGATAGTTCAGGCTGGGTAGTCATTGGCTTACCACCGCGGAGGACCAGCTTCTATCCAAGGTCTGACCATCTAGTTCTTAGGGCAAAGAAACTCTAGGGCGGCTTTTCTCTGAGTTCTTCCTCTGCCACTTTTCATTCCACCAACTGCTGTCTATCTATCTATATATATATCTATGGCTCTACAGCCCTTGTGGGCCTTGGCCGCTTTTTCAGTTTCTTAATCTCTACGCAGTAGGTAGGACTGCTTGGACGAGGGATCAGCCCGTTACAAGGCCGAAACCTACACACAGAATAAACGCACACAAACATTCATACCTCAGGTTGGACTCGAACCCACGATCCCAGCGTTCGAGTGAGAGAAGACAGTTCATGCCTTAGACCGCGCGGCCACTGTGACCGGCAAACTAATCCCTACCTTACGTAAATTTATATATACAGGATGTTTCACGACTTTAGGGCTTTAACTTTAACTGCAGGAGGCGATTTAACTTTAACGACTTTAACTGCAGGAGGCGATTTCCTAGGTCTATGTGATCAAAAAAGTTCATATAAACATGTGTCCGATTTTGGACGGTTACGGAGTTATGACCGTTTTAAACCCAAAATAGAAGGTAACGATTACTGACAATAAACGGAACAAAATAATAAAGCATCATAATACATGATACATTTAAAGGATGAATGTAAAGTTGATTTCGTGAAATTACCTTTAATTTGAATTTATTGGTGCTTAAAGCTGATTTTCGAAAATGCCACCGCCGGCCGCAACACAGGCTGCCGCTCGGTTGTGAACCGCGCCGGACATACCAACCCACCTTGCCTTACGTAGCTCT
>NW_019724588.1:567149-651062 GCF_002891405.2 Cryptotermes secundus | reverse complement strand
TATTACCTTTGCTACTTTTGCTACTACTTTTACGACTACATACCATGCCCATATTTTTCCAGTGGTTTCACGCCAGTAGTTCGCAAAGAAGATGTTCACTTTCATCAGACCAGGAAGTTTAGATATTTCTCAATACGTGTAGGCATATAATAATTGATTGCACTTCGATGTTTTATATTTAATTACAAGATCAACTATAAAGCCTATCCTTCACCCGAGTTCTCTTAAACTGCTTTAAAATAATAACAATCAACGCGACAATCTTTTCTCCATGTCGGCGCGCAGTACATATATCACTCTTGCATTATGAATACAGTGAATTATCTCATAGTAACCAGGCCAGAAACGTAGAAAAGGAGAGAACTGGGAACGAATTTCGTGTTCATGATTTCAGATCTTCCTCGGAAAGGTAACTGTACATATTGAAGCACTTAAAACAGTCCAGTTAAAAAAAAAAACAAAAAACTCCGTGATTTTAGTCCACAAGCGAACTGTACCGACCGAGCGACCGCCGCTTGTCGGCGAAGTTAGTGCCAACTTTTTGCGGACAGAGGGTGTCGCGTGGTCAGCGCAACGAATACCCACGGCCGTTAATCTCGGTTTTGTAAACCGGAGCCGCTATTCCTTGAAATAGCTCCTCAATTATCATCACGAGGCTGAGTGGACCCCGTTCCAGACCCACTACATCTCAGAAAAAATCTGCTAGCGCCGGGAATCGAACCAGGACCTCTGGATCTATAGCCAGGAACGCTGGCCACTACACAGAGGCGGTCAGTTCAGTTTAAAAACTATAGAAATTATCTAATTGTAAGTTTAATATTTACGTTCTGAAGGCGTCACGTTTCTGTGTGGTGCGTTTGTATGATGCACAGCGCCACTGAAGATTAGCGCATAGAGTACGCTTCATTACACACTTTCTGTTGGAGGAGAGCGTAGAAATTTTCGTTAAAAGCCTAACGGTATGTACAAGCTCTCCAAAGTTCTGTTATAGAATGCTGGAACATCTCTGCGCTGAAAGCAGGTAACAGTCGGCCGAGTCTCGAAACCTGGGACCTGTAAGGGAGGAAGACCAACGCGTGCTGACAAAGAACACATCCACGTAATTATATACTTTCTATTGCAAGTGCATTTCAAATAGTAACGCACAGGTTTGTTGTGCCTTTAGCTATCAGAACAACTTTTACAGTTACACAGTACGAGTGTCGACGTGAAATTACTAAACAATAGTTAAGTCTAGGCGTCTCAATTGAACGTACAGTTGTTATTGAATTGCGTGAGGTCAAATCTTGGGGCAAGCTCTAAAAAGAGTTTTAACTTACTAACTCCATGGAGCGAAGTCCGTTTCAAGAATTTAATAGTCGCTAAGATAAAAAAATAGTCTGTCTTTTATGGACTCCTAAGGTTCGTTATCTTGTTCACAGGAACCGCCGCTGGGCTGTTAGGAACAAGATTAATTTAGTCCACGTTCTCAAGTTCCATTCCTTTAAGATCCATTTGAATATCATCCTCCCATGTCGAAAAGCAAAGACTGGAAATCTCCTCATTATGTGTAAATCTGTCTATAACCTTTTCTATCTTCCATTCCCCCGTGCTCGAAGCTTCTCCTCAGGACCGCATGATCAAGCACACTCACTCAGTGTTCTTCAGCTGGAGCCAGAAACGAAGTTTTACCTCTTTAACGGTTTTATCATGTGCGATTATTTGATAATCAGTGTAGAATTTATGATGGAGTTGAGGTTCTCATAGGTTCTCATGGCTATGAAGAGTTCTATCTTCTGAGATATAACATAGTCCTTTGAAAATCAACCGACGTTTCGGAGGAATATTTTCCTCCATCTTCAGGGTCGAAGGATAAGTCCAACAAGAAACTAGCGTGAAAGCAGGTGGCAAGCAAAGCTGCGGACTACACGTCGTTATATCATAGAAGATACAACTGTTCAGTGTAGAATTTGTGCTGTGAGCCACCTGCTCACACTGGTTCCTTGCTCTCGGATTTTTATACCCTGAAAATAAAGGCGATACATTCTTCCGAAACGTCAGTTTGCACAATATTTACACGACGCCATATACCAGGAGACAGCATTACACTTTTTCTGTTATTTAAGTAACGTTTACTTCACGCCAGTAGCGAAATTAATCTGCTCCTAAACAGAACGTCCGTTTCATTATTAAGCCCGGACAAGAACGACAGCATAATTAACTGTTTTTTGCTCTTGCTCTAAAAAATGCATTGCGTTATGCTGAGACTACCTTGAAGTGTGACTCAGCTGATATAGTTTACGGTGATGACAAATTTATCAAGGAGTGTTCGGCCTTGGGACGGATAAGTTTCACTTCTGCATAATAACATGGGAAAAATAAACCGTAGATCTATTTTCAGTAAACGTATTTGGAACTTAGTAAGTAGGTCTAGATACTTTAATATCCAAGGAATAGTGAACCTGAATTTGACTGAGCATCGTCACATTTCTCCTCATGAACTGTTTAAAATTTGAAATAAAATAAGTGTCTGTGTGCATAAGGTTCAACTGGAATAATCTCCGAATATGACGCACACGCTTATCATGCAACAAAGAACATAATAATACATCTACAACGTACACTGGTAAATACTGTAGTAGTTGTACTTCTTTTGGCTTGTTTTGGACTTCATCCATCGTTTGGTATGTAAAAGAAAAAAGACCACGACGTTTCGGAGACTGCATCTGTCTCCGTCTTCAGGTGGGTAGGGAAGGATAAACCTACTCAGTTGGGCCCGTTAGAAAGAGCTAGTCTCAATCACTGGACCCTAGCTCTTTCTAACGGGCCCAACTGAGTAGATTTATCCTTTCCTACCCACCTGAAGACGGAGACAGATGCAGTCTCCGAAACGTCGTGGTCTTTTTTCTTTTACATACCAGACGATGGATGAAATCCAAAAACAAGCCAAAAGAAGTACAGTATACACCATCGTCAGAATCCTTTCAAGTCTAACTGCAGTAGTTGTCATTCTTAGAAAGTATAATTCGTAATGAATCTGAGGTTCTCACAGCAGTGACTATGAAGGGTTCTGTCGTCATGTATTCCAGTGAAAGTCAGCGAATTTTTCGAACAAACATTTCGCTTACATCCACAGGTCGAAAAATAAGACAAAACAGGGAATCAGCATGGAGCAGGCAGCAAGCACAGTCAATTCTCCTCGAGCATGGGGACGTTGAGGATAACTTTTGATTCGAATGTCAGCAATGTATAACGTCCTGGCCATTTCCATATCGGCACTGTGCTTAATTTACTCCAATGTTTCGATGTTGACACAGTCTGTTCGTGGTCAGAATCATAGGGCGACATCCATAGATCCAAAGGTGCACGTGGCGTGTGATGAATTTCAGCTGTCTGTGCCAAGAGTCCAATAATACTGAAATCCGGAGGTTAAATTGTTCAATACAATTGCAAGCAGTCGACCACGTTTTCACAAAACAAGGTCTGATAAAAGATATTTAATTATAAATTCTCGCCAAGGAAAAAAAAGGTTGGAATAAAAAAGAAACAAACGCGTGTGGTTACTGCACCACATGAACGAAATTTTACAACGAATTAGAAACTGTGTTATATATCGGAATCTTTCCCGTGCTTCTGTCATGGATTCGTACTTTGTTTCCAAACAGGACTCCGCGAGACTCATCCTTGTCTCAAGCCTCTTCTTCCAGTAAGACATTTTCTATCTTTCTATCTATGGATCTACAGCCCTAGTAGATCTTGGCCTCTTTTTCAGTTTCTTAATCCAGACACAGTCGGTAGGACTCTTTGGACGGGGATCAACCCGTCGCAAGGCCGCTGCCTACACATAGAATAACATAAACCCAGAATAAACATACATAAACATCCATACCGCCAGTGGGATTCGAACCCACGATCCCAGTATTCGAGCGGGCGAAGACGGTTCATGCCCTTAGACTGTGCACTGTGATCGGCAAGGCATTTTCAGCTTAGTATATAACAAATTCGTAAGGAATTGTATGAAAGGTGCGAAGGAAAGAGAAAATGAAGAGGCAATTAAGGAAATATCGGATAAATCAGGACAAGAAGAGGTTTAATTTGTCGAATCCATGATGGTGACTGTGGTAGTGTTGTTAACATTGATTGGGGTGAGGGCGCTAAAATAAAATGCCGTATAATATGTAGTGTTCGTATTGTTTATTAAATATATACATTATTTACTTCTATCACTAGGACGTACCAGGATCATAGAAATTACTAGCGAAATCTCTCATCCTTCAAAGTTTTTCTTAAAATGAACTAAGTCTGAATAATGAAATTCTTTACTTACTAAGCAAAGCTTGTGATTTCAAATTTGATATCAGTGTCTACATGCAGCCGCATAGTGATTGCGTGATACATGCCATGTAGCCAAATAACGGTGGATAGAATATATATCGCTTTTGCAATATGAAAGCGGTTATGGCCGCCTGACAACCAGATCAGAAACCAAGAAACCGAGAAACACTGGACGAAAGAATTTTATGTAATGATTCATAGAGTAGCCGAACTTTGAAACGATTAGATAATTATACCTTTTAAAGAAAGGAAAAGAACTGGTCGATTTGTAGAGTGTACTGAAAAAAGGATACCATGTCTGCACTGTATCTATCGCCGAGTCATTGATACAGATAGTATTCAACCTGTTGCTGGAAGTACAGAAATCCTATTCCTCGAACATCTTCTCTTTGGAATTCTGGACGCATCTGCATATATGTCACATTCACTTTCTATACCTGCACTATCGTATGTTCTTATCTTAAAGTCCAGATTCACAAAGTTTAAAGTCTCTGAAACTTACGTTTGGACGAACTCTGCTTTATTTCGAAGCATTGATCCATTATCTATACTAACGCGAAGGTACGTAATGACAAGCTTACAGTAGAAACATTGTATTCCAGATAAAGAGGAAAAACCGTTCCTGGGTTGTCACACGCTAAGGAAACCCACTGGATCCATGGAGACGTCGGCACTAGCCTGGAACCGTCCGGGGGCTAGAAGACCTGGAAGGGGACTATCGAGGAAGAAGGTATGAAGCGAGGCTAAAAGAACCGCTTTTGGTAAGATCCGGTGGACACGTTTCATAGATGTTCTATGCCACAGAGCGAGCAACAGGAATTAACTACTACTACTGCTACTACCACAGTAAAAAGGTAAAGTTGTCCCTGTGCTTAACTAATTAAACACTGCACCATGAAGGCGTATGGGGGAGTGGATGTATAGATCCACATTTTTTGACCGCGGCACTATCTGGAAGTGAGTTGTCATCTTCACGTCCCGGCCGCTGTACCCCCAAGGAAAGAGCCCCTGGTACCCATTGGACAGGAAGTGGGGTGGACCTCAGAGCCGGTCTGGACGATATGGAGAAGTGACGATTCTTTACCCCACCAGGACGCGAACTCCAACCCCTCAGTCGTCCAGCAGGGCATAAATAAAACAACAGTATGTAAAAGTAAAAAAAGTAAAGCTATCCCTGTAACAGGCCATGAAGGCCCATAGGGTTGTGAGACGTTGAGGGTCCCACATTATCTAGACAATCGGCTCAAAGATGGCGGTAAGGTTGTCAGCCTTACGCGCCGGCCGCGCTTTACTCCCCAGGAAAATTATTTAATTAATTCCTGGTACTCATTTCTGTTAGAGGCTGAGTGAACCCCAGGGCCATAATGCGGCTGGAAGAATTAGGTCAATTGAGAAAAAAATCCAATGACCTCAGCGGGTCTTGAACCCGCGACCAACAGTATGACTAAAAATGAATAAAATGTTGTTCTCCTACGTAGGTTTATCACGACCACTGACCTATATACTCAATTCCCGACATTGAACGTAACAAATAAAGATAAAATCTCAGAATCACACAGTTCCCATGCCAGAAGATATCCCACCCCACTCAGGTCTGCATGCAAACGAGGTATGTTGCTTTACCGTTTTATTGAAGCCAAATGAAACGCCTTTGGTAACCCCAAGTCTTTAAAGTCGCACACAGGAAGAGTGTAAGCAAGATAGACACTAGTGCTACGGCGATTGTGAACTACAAGGAAACTACAGAGTGTAGGCATGCAGTCTAGCTCTGCAAGATAAAGGCGAGACGATACACAGAACAATATTAGGAATTTGTACTGTGAATAATTCAGATGTACAACATTTCGATTCTGCAATCCGTTTTGTAGGTAACTAACCAACCAATCAATTAATCTGGAGTCAAGAATCTGGCAACAAATATAATCCTGAATTATAATAATTGTCGGTACCGTATAAATATTATTTTATTCGTCTAAGGAAATGTATCTGCCATCTTTCTGCGATTCTATCATGTTTATAGCATGTTTACACTATGATTGCCCCGTGTACCATTGAATCTGAAAGCACCTCAGTATTGTTTGTTATATCTCAGATTGTTCTATTACTAGGACCTTTTTGCAACCACATGCAAACGACACGTGACATAACCTGTGGAAATCCCCCACTCACCAATCTTGTGCCTTTGTCACACATCGAGAGTAGACATGTCAACTGGAGCGCAAAGCTTGGCGTGTCGAATTCGATTTCATGACCGCTTTGCCTCTTCAACAGTGTCTCCAAGCAGCCTTAACCTTAAACTGAGAGTCTTCACAGAGTATCTTACTTCAGCTCTGCTCATAGGACAAGAATCAAGTGCGATTTCTTTTTGAAGTTATTTAGCATTATTCTTTTGGTCGTTTTCTTATATAGTTTATTGACCTATAATTTTCCTGTTATACGTAAGTCGATGTGACCATATTATGACGTTAACTGAATATTTATTAAGAGGGGAAATTTTGGTTTCTTGCCCTAAGGGAAGAATTTAGACTGGGAGTGAGAACAGAATACTGAGATAACATTTGGACTGAAGACAGCGGGAGAAACACGAGGGTGGAAAACATTTCATAACGAGAGGAGCTCCCTAATTTCTATTATTATCAGGGTAATAAGGCCGCGCCATAGCTGAAGCGGTTAATCGCTGGGTTCCCACCACGGCGGCCCGGTTCGATCCCGGGTCTGGTCAAGTGGGATTTGTGGTGGACAAAGTGGCGCTGGGGCGGGATTACTCCGAGTACTTCGGGTTTCCCCTGCCAATCTTCATTCCACCAAATTCTCCATCATAATCACCCGGGGCAGGCACAATAGGCCAATCAGTGGCCGCCGTGCCGAGTGGACCCAGTTGGACTCCACCCCCCACTAAGCGAATTAAAAAAAAATCAAGGTGATAAAATCAAGGAGGTTGAGATAGACGAGACATGTAATTTACACAGAGGAGATAAGGAATGCATAGGCAATTTTGGTCCGAAAGCCTGCAGGAAATAATTCAGTCCGGAGATTCAGATCTAGGTGGGAGAATAATATTAAGATAATAATATAATAATATTAAGATAGATATAGTTAAGTAGGATAGGAATGTATGTGCTGGATTCATCTGACTCAGGATACGATCCAGTGGTTGTTTCGGGAGTATAAGTATTATTGTAATGTGATGTCACTGGAATGATATTGTGGCATGTAGACCCGTTGCTAGGCAACGACTGCGAAATAAGCAGTTATACAACAGCCGTTGCTGGGTAATTGCTCTGTAAACAACGGCCGTTGCCAGGTAATGACCGCAACAGATTCGTAACGCGCAACAATAGGGCAACTGGGAATCGGTGTTATCTACGCGGTCCGTACGATAGCTACGTAATGCAACAATGGAAGAATTGCATTACGGTAACACGCCTTTGTTTCCTTTAACTGAGTGAATGTCGCCTTCTCAAGAAGAAGTCTGTCCTTGGAGGTACTTGATTCCATGCCATTTACAGGCAAATTTAGTCTGTTAAATTTGCAACGACCGTCATATGGCCGATGATACACTTTAGCACAGAAGTAGAGGGAAGCCTAGTGCGCCTGTGTGAACTGAATTTCCTTCGCGCCGGTTTCACTTTGCGTGAGATTCCTTTCCATTGAACATGACGCGACAGGTAACAGTGCCTTCACAAAAAACCTTAGTGGTTGTTTTCAGTTATGTCCTCTTTCCGGGGATTCCTTTCACAGTGCCAGAATCCCCTAAACGAACTAATGACACCGTGTAAGTTATGCGAACATATCTGAAAGGGACTTAACTTACTGTATACAGAAACTAAAAGGATTATCCGACTCTCTGAGAATTTTCGCATCGAATTTTCAGCAAGTACAATATTATTTATACATTATTATTAACAAATACGAGTATTATGAATGGCTAGAATATCTATCTGTCTATTTACTCTATCTATCTATTCCTGTTGCTCCCACTTGGAGTGTAGGGCATCCTTGAAACGCTTCGTTTCACTTCAGTTTCTTAAGCTTATACAGTCGGTAGGACTCCTTGGACGGGGATCAGCCCAACGCAAGGCCGCTACCTACAAAAAAACAACACAGACACAGAATAAACGAACTCACAGACATCCATGCCGTGAGTGGGATTCGATCCCATGATCCCAGCGTTCGAGCTGGCGAAGACAGTTCATGCCTTAGGCCGCGTGGTCACTGTGACCGGCGACTGAAATAACTAATTCTTAATTAATAAATAATTTGTCAGTTTAGTTACTGAACATATGGGCGTTATTCTTCGCAATACCGCGAAGGTGTCAGGTATGAGCCGAGCCCATTCAGTCGAACCCACTTGATTCACCCATTCATTCCTTCGCCTCCTACGTCATATTCGTTTGGCCCAATGGAGAGGGTAGGAAGTTGTGGAAAGTGGGCCCATAGTAGTCAAGGCAATCCATGAAGTAGTACACAACGAAAAACAAGTTTTCATACGTTACAATTGAGAAATTAACACGCAGACCAAACATATTCTGTAATTCAAAATAATTTGAATATTAATTTCTTGCATCCACTTGAAAATTCATTAAAACGTGAGTGACTGGCTCCTACAAGTGTCACATATTAGCGATAATGGTCTGTCAGGAAATAACGGTTGACTCCCAAAAGGCAGGATATCTGACAAGCACGAAATTAAGTAAGAATTTTCCCAGTCCAAGTGAGAAATTTGAAAGAGTTGTTACGTGTTTAGTAGCATCTGGTATTTGATTTGTGACAGATAAACGCAAAATTCACAGAGAATGATTCGTTCTCTGATGTGTTCAAAATGGTTATGAAATGCACAACAAATTTCAGTATACAACTTTTCTTATGCGATGTTTATAAAATACAAAAGAAAGCCTAATATTGAGGTCATATCTGTTCATCTTTCTATTTTCCATCAGTCTATGACATAGAATCGCCGGTCACTGTAGCCGAGCGGTCTAAGGCATGCACTTTCTTCGCTCGCTCGGAAGCCGGGATCGTGGGTTCGAATCCCACACAGGCCATGGATGTTTGTGTGCGTTTTTCTGTGTTTGTCTACAGGTAGAGGCCTTGCGACGAGCTGATCACTCGCCCAAGGAGTCCTACCGAATGTTTAAGATCTAGTAAACCGGAGTGAAACGGAGAGTTTCATGGAGGTAGGCCTAGGCCCAAATTGGGGCTGTAGCGCCACAGGGGAAAAAAATGACATAGAATCAGATCCCAAGCTCTAGACATATTTTGTAAAAGAAATCCATATGCAGGGACTTTATCTAAAAATGTTAGGGTATTTCCGATTTTCACGCATGTTAATCCATAATAAACCTCCATTTACATAAGGCTCTAAGTGGATTTTTTCATGTATCCCATAAACCTTATCACAGATTTTGGTTAAATTCGACACGAAAGACCATCAGTTCCAACTTTCAACCATATTTATTCATAATAAACATAAGGCTATGCTGATCACAGTGGCCGCGCTGTCTAAGGCATGAACTGTCTTCGCTGTCTCGAACGCTGGGATGGTGGGTTTGAATCCTACGCAAGGCATGGATGTTTGTGTGTGCATTTGTTCTGTTTTTGTGTTGCCCTGTTTATGTAGACGCCATGTGACGAGCTGATCACTCGAGGCTGGAGTCCTACCGTCTGTGTAAAAAAGATTATGAAACTGAAGAAGAGGCCAGGGCCCAACAAAGGGCTGTAGAGCCATTGATGAATGAATGAATGAATGAATGATTGATTACATGAGGCTATAAGTAGGGTCTTCCATGTATCTCAGCAACCCTTCCACATATTTTGTTCAAATTCAATATCGGAGTCTTTCACTATCTTGTGTTTCTTTGTCTCCTATCATNAGGCGATACGTTCCTCCGAAACGTCGGTTAACACCACTTATACACGGTGCCAAATCCCAGAATACTGCTTTCTTCATAATCACCGCCGTGAAAGCCTCAAATCTTACATATATTACATTGTTAGCAATTTTGTGTGGTATATTATGAAGTACACACTTTCAGAACTTGTTCATACTAAAAACAACCGCAGAATATCACAGGCGTTTTCATCGAACCCAGTTACAAATACTCACAATAGACCGTCATTTGGAGCCATTTCAACGAACACAACTGCATTTGGAAACGCGTTACATTAATCAGTAATACTTAGGCCTATAAATAATGTGGCTTTGAGGGAACAAGAACATAGATTTCGACGGAGGAAACAAGAATCATAGGCATTATTCACATCCGAACGTGGCGGAGAATGGTTAATATTTCTATTTCGTATTTAGGAAGTCACGCATTAAAATTTCAGGTCGAAGGTCTGTTATTTAAACCTGCGGTTTTCTTGGTTTTATTCAGCCCCACCAAACAAGTACAACGATGGTATCTGAAATCATGTCACGGCTGCTTTCTCCCATACACTTTCCAATTCATTCATCATTCCTGTCTTTCAGCCACATAACTGAGGCAGTTGATATGGGATCGTTAAATAAGCAGTAAGTAATTTGCAGCTGTTTATGAGAAACAGGTATTCATACGGTGAAGATAATTTTCAAATATTTTACATGTATTTTGACGGGATATGTTATACACTCAGGACATTTGTTGTTTATTTAACGACGTTTTCGTTAACTCAGACCACATAATATCAAATGATAGGCTGATAATAATGCAAAGGACGTGGAAGGAAGCGGTTGAGGCTTATTTTAAGGCACTGTCCCAGCATTTGCCTGGAGGGGCTCAGAAAAGTACGAGAACATCAGCGAGGATAGATGGTGCCACAGCCGAGATTCAAAAGCAGAACCTCCCGAACACAAGTCACAAGGCTTATCTCTTCTGCCAACTTGTTCGGTTACGCAGGAAACATAAACAGAGGACACCCACCCTTTAAGAGAAACATTATGTAAACAAATGTATACGCGAAAAGCATTTCCTAACTAACGTGTAACAAAATTCGGCTCACCCGGTACTACGTGGGGAAATAGTCGAGTGTATATTAGGAAAGCGCCGTTACTCTGAAGGCCTGGAGCGTTAGACAGTATCTGGGCGCGGAATGCGGCGACCCAGTCGCGGCCACACAAGACTGGTTTCCCCAGAACGGATATTCAGGTTGCATTTCTTTATCATACCGGAACGAATTTTAGCTAACTCGCTATCTAATTGATTTCTCCACGTCACTGGAACATCCTAGATCACAGGCAGAGTCTTGACAGAATTTCTTCAGATATCTTTACAAGATACGGGTGGCATGGTCAGTTTTGGAGGGCACTTCTTTGAGAATTTTAATTCCAGCAGAGTTTAACGAGCACTTCTCACACATTCTTGTTAATTGTGACAAACTTATGAATGTACACAGAACATTCCCTTTGGCAAGTTCTGCCGTATATGTTAAACTCTACAATTAAGTCTTTGAAGGTCAGCAAGTTGGAATTCTCAGAAAGTCCTACTGCAGGGAGTGTCAACCCTGCCTTATGCGAGCCCCAGGTCCCACTGGACTGGAGGGTAGGAACTTGTAAGGACCTCAACACAGGGTTACGTGGCGGGTAGACAGGACTCGTTAGCTATGGGAGGCAATCTGTCTAAGGGAAGGAAACCCTGGTCCTCCAAGATAGGGGTTTCGAAACAGGCTGGTATCCTGCTGAAGTAAAAATAGTTACCCATAATCCTCAAAGATGCTTCATGTTTGAGGATGACAGGTCTAAGCTCATCTCTTTCAGATGATGATTTTATAACATTATCATCTTTCTGAGTCTACTTCTCCAAAAATGTATTTTTTCTCCTTTGACGCTCCAGCCACAATTTGGGCCTTGGCCTACCTCCACAAGACTCTCTGTTTCACTAGATCTTACACATTCGGTAAGACTCCATGAGCGGGTTATCAGCTCGTCGCAAGGCCTCTACCTGTGCACAAATACCAAACATCCATGCCCTGAATGGGATTCGAACTCATGATCCCGGCTTCCGAACAACGAAGACAGTGACTGCCTTAGACCGCTCGGCTACCGTGACCGGCGAAGTTGTGTTTTAACTTAATTTATTAAGAATTTTTTATCATTATTAAGAAAAATTAAAATGATCCATATTATACTCTGTTTGTATGCAGGAAAACTAAGGATCACACTTCTCTCGTTACGCAATTTTCTTCATTTACCACCGCGTATACAATTAGCCAGATCGAGCAAAACTGAAGAAATCTAAGAATGCTACATACAGAGCGGAGTATTAAGCCATGGACAGAACTGCTTTTGAAAGGATGTGTTCATGTCTTGTTAAGATGCTTCCGTACAAAGCTCTCTGTCTATGGCTGCAGAATTCAAGCTTTGATTAAGAGTTCTGCAGTGGAAAATTTATCTGTGGTCACAGCTGCTTCATTGCTTAGTATCCTTTAATTCACAAGGAGAGGACCATGCAGCGCCACAGCGGTATGTAAAGCAAACAAATGCAAATAAATTCACGAACAAGTATTATTTATTCCTATCGTTAAAATAACTATAATTCTTCCTGTTATATCATAAGAATCGCTGTGTGGGTGAGACATTTCTGATGAACATGACTACACATGAACAGCTATGAACTGGTCATCAGCAACATTCCGTTGTCAGACATGAAGAATCTATGAGGGTTACGAGTAACCCCCTTTTTTTAGGCCGCGCCTTTGCTCAAGAGGTTAGTCGCTGGCTTCTCGGATTCGATCCCGGGTCTGGTCAAATGAGATTTATGGTGGAAAAAGTGGCGCTGGGGCGGGTTTTCTCCGAGTACTTCGGTTTCCCCTGGCAATCTTCATTCCTTTAAATTCTCCATCATCATAATCACCCGGGGCACGTACAGTAGGCCAGTCAGTGGCCGCCGTGCCGAGTGGACCCAGTTTGATTCCACCCCCCACTAATCGAATTAAAAAAAAAATTTTTACTTGACCAGGTTAGCAACCTGCTGAAACCCCCCTCTATCTTGGAGAAACGGTGTTTATATTCAGGATTTCTTTCCCTTGGACTTCTTATCTACCACTACTGACGAGTCCTGTCTATCCGCCACGTAACCTTATGAAGAGGTCCTTACCCATTGCTACCCACCGGGACAGTGGGACCTGGGGCTCGCATGAGGAAGAGTCGTCACTCCCTGCAGTTGGGCAGTCTCTAGTGAGAGGTCCAGCCTGTTACTCGTGATAATGTTACAACTGATCCAACATAAATACGGCGTGGGCGTGTGGATAGTTTCATCTGGCTAAAGATGGGGGCCACTGTCGGGCTTATGTGAGTACTGTAATGAACGGTTGGTTACATAAAAGACGGAGAATACAATGCCCGGTTAAGCTACTATCGATTTCTGAATTAAGACTATGCTTTTAGACTCACTTATTTCGTCAGTGTCCAAAATTATCCTTCAAGTTCTCTGCTTAGAACTTTCTTAACGTCATGTAAGTAACCTTTTTATTTAAACTAATTTCCCCTTTTATCTGGAAAAGACAATTCTTTGAGATATAGGAAGTAGTTTAACTTAAGAATTCTTATAGATCTGCAGACTGCGGGTAACAAAATGATGTTTAAAAAAATCTGAGTACTTTTTGTATACCTCCTCAGGAATGTTACGTAACTTTTCACTGAACTTTGCCAGATGACGGAGTTCGGACATGCTTCAGTGGTACTGGCATTTGTTTACAGTTGGTTAACCACACACCACACACAGTATCTGCATGGAGTAGGAGAATTGTGGAGGAAAACGCAGGTCTGGTGATGAACTTCGAAATTTCAACTTCTCTGTGTCTCTTGAAACAGACAGATAACCATGCCTGGACCCGAGAACACCGTCCTCCTGAGAACGCACAGATACTGTATCACACAGAGATGTTCGCCTTATGACTGAACCTAAGTGATGACTAGCATTTTTCGTCGACCCTCCAAGTGTTTAGGCTGTTTAGTTTCGCCTGTATGTTAAAGGATCTGCATCTCCATACATTAACGAATTCCGTGAGGTAGAGTCCCTCTATAGCTGCTCAAATGGTCAAGAAATTCTCTTCCATTTAAGTCAGTTAAAGGTTTCCTGGAGTCCATCACTGGACGCTAACCCGAGACAGTTAAGTCCAGTCTATAACTTAACGTCATATCCTCCCGTCTACGTCGAGGTCTTCTAAAGATTTCCTTCCCTTCTTATTTTTCGACTAAATTTTGTATGCACATTTCTTATCTCCTCATGCATGCTGCATGCCCCGCCGATCTGATCCTCCTTTTTATTGCCTCAATGATACTTGGTGATGAGTAAAAACAGATTCTGGGAAAGATATTCAATTGAGAATTTAGTCGGTAAATCTTATACAGATACGTAATACAGTTAATAGTGTAGTGTTGCATTCTACTTTTTGACACACCATCAAATAATTACAAATTCTGTACTTTCGTTGAGATCAATTCGAAATTCATGCTTTTATTTCAGTGTAGACCGTCTCTGTGGTCTAGTGGTCAGAGTTCCTGACTACGATATTTCAAGGAAAAAGCGGCTTCGGTCTAGAAAACTTAGATTAACGGCCGTGGGGATACTTTGCGCTGACCACTCGACACCCTCTATCTGCTAAAGTTGGCACTAAGTTTGCCGACAAGCGGCGGTCGCTCGTTCGGTATAGTTCGCTTGCGGACTAAATCCACGGTGTTCTTTTCTGTTTTTGTTTGTTGTTCCTGCAAGCAGCCTTTGTTCAAATCGACACGTTTATAATCGGTGCAGCTTTATGTTTACATGATAATTGCGTAGGTGACGTTTACTTTTAGGTGAGCCTGAAGTCATTTTATGCTGAGGTCTGAATGTTAGATGTGGTTGTGCTTTTCTTCCTGGCACGAGTGACAGTGTAATTGTTGAAGCGTATGACTGACAAAGACATTGCGTGTCGTGCCGTGACCCAGGAGCCTGACTTCTGTCAGGAATACAGCTAGACCGTAGTTACTGAAACTCTTTGTAGCTTAAATAAAGAAATGATATAATTCAAGCACAGAAATGTTGCAAAACATAGGCATTTCAGGTTGATAAGTGAAAGAGTAGGCCTTTTAAATTTAAAATTACTAACAGTACAGAGTAATAACATAGTACAACGTTGTGAAACTTATAGTAATGTAAAGAAAGAAGAAGAAGCCGGATTCTTGTGCATGTATGCAACAAAGCACTTGTGAACGGACGTACGCAGAAGGAGCACATAAAACAGTTGAACAAAGCGGAAACAGATTCACAACAGGTGTTTTTCCCATGGAGTTGGCCCAGTCACCAGGTGCTTTCGGGGCTTCATCCCATGAACTAGCCACTTCGCAGAACAAGCTGAAACAGAATGCACCAGTTCTACAGGACAAAGATATTTTCTGCTAAACAAGAAGAGCTTTATCTTGATCCGTCCGTTTGGTACTGCGGCCACTGTTCGGCCTATTGTAGCAGCCCCGGATGATGATGATGATGATGATGACTGGAGCAATTGGTAGAATACGAATTGGCAAGCGAAACCGAAGTACTCGGAGAAAACCTGCCCCACTGCCACTTTGTCTACCACAAATCCCACATGACCTCACCTTGGATCGAACCCGGTCCGCCGCGGTGAGAAGCCGGCGACTAACCGCCTGAGCTATGGCACGGCCTTAATTCGCCTAAATGAACATATGACGTTCCATTTCATCGGACGGCTGCCTGACTCATGTCTTGTATCTGCCACTTGGGTTGTCAAAGTGGCAGTATACCTGCCAGGATATGAAAACATGCAAACCCATATGCAGTTGGTTGGGGGAGGGGGGGGAGTAAAACGATATAAACTTGTCCCTGTGATTTTATTTTTAATGCTAGTGGGGTGAGGCTAAGTGCCTTGTACTGCGGCCACTCCTGGCCTATTGTACCAGCCCCAGATGATAGGTGAGGGTGGTTGTGGAGCAATTGGTTGAATGAGGATTGGCAGGGGAAACCGAAATACTCGGAGAAAACCTGCCCCAGCGCCACTTTGTCCACCACAAATCCCACTTGACTAGACCCGGGATCAAACCCGGGCCGCCGCGGTGGGAAGCCAGCGACTAACCGCTTGAGCTATGGCGCGGCCTCTTCCCTGTGCTTAATTAAACAGCTAAACACTAAGCCATGAGACGTATGGGGGAGTGGAGGTCTAGAGCTGCATCATTCTTTACCTCGGCAGTAGATGGAGGTAAGTGGTCACCTTCACCCCCCGCCACTTTAGCCCATGGGAAAGAGTCCCAATGCCCAATGGTTAGGGGACTAGGTGGACCCCAGAGTCAGAGAGCCGATCTGGAAGCTGTGGAATAGAAAAAAAAGCTATTCCTTGCCGAGAATCGAACCCCGACCGTCCAGTCCGTAGCCTGTCGCTATACCGACTGTGCTATCCCGGCTCCTGTTAGCGGGGGGGGGGGCGTGTTCTTCTGTTATTGCCAGCTACGAAGTATTTTTTATACACTGTGACTGGCTACACGTTGTACCGCGCTGCCAGTAGCTGGGTTGTACATGTAGTCTATTGTTAGGTTGGCAGAGAAATTATTCTTTTGAAGGAATTTGGAAGGAGACAGTTGTGACCTTATCGAGGCAATATCCTGACAGTTATCTGGAGGGTCTGAAAAAAGACACAAGAAACCTCAGTGAAGATGCCACCTGGTGTCCACCTGCAGAATACGAGTGAAGAGCATTACGGCTACAACAAAGCCATGTGGAGTATGATTTGGGCTTCTAAATGTACATTCATCATTAGTTCTTTGACAGTACTATATTCTGAAATAGAGCGCCATGTAGTCCACTGAAAGTCAACCGGCTTTCGGAGGAACATATCGCCTCAATCTTCAGGCTCTCCATCTGCTTTCACGCTGGTACCTTGCTCTGCTTATTCGCCCATGAAGATGGAGACATGTTCCTCCGAAACGTCTGCTGACTTTCAACAGACTGCACGGTGTTTTATCCCAGAAGCTAGTAATCCTCATAACCACCGTTGTTAGGATTCAAATCCTACACCGTTCCTTCTTCTTTCACTTATTGTCCGAGTCTAAAAGTTTATATGGACCTCTTTAAAAACCTGTCTTTGTAATGAGTCTAGAATGAATGTCACCAAGAGCCAGTTCCTCTCAATCTGCATTTGCCTTAAGCTGTAAGTTTCTCCAGTCGCCACTGAACTACTTTGCTTCATGTCGGTTCGGTTCAACCCTACGAGTGTACTATCTAGCTCAGCACACTGGAGCTCATTCCCTCTTGAGCAGCGGAAGTTCACTTTCCTGCTCAAGAAATTTCCCCATTCTCTTCACAAGAGTCTGTCCCTGGCTTGACACCCTACTTAAAATCAACTGTGGGTGGCGCCAAAGCTCAAGCGGTTAGTCGCTGGCTTCCCACCGCGGCGGCCCGGGTTCGATCCCGGGTCTGATCAAGTAGGATTTGTGGTGGACAAAGTGGCGCTGGGGTAGGTTTTCTCCGAGTACTTCGGTTTCCCCTGCCAATCTTCATTCCACCAATTGCTCCACAATCACCCTGACCTATCATCTGGGGCTGGTACAATAGGCCAGAAATGGCCGCAGTTCAAGGGGGGGGGGGAGATCAACTGTAATATTACCCATGCTCCCACATTTCGGAATTTTGATAATAATTTCCCTCGAATATAGGATAAGTCATTGACCAAATACAAAACGTTTCTAAGGGACATATGATTAATATAAATCATACCTAATTAATTCTGTAGTTCTTGTATGTAGGAACCCAGATGTGCTAATATTCCACAAACAATTTCTATCTGTAACGTTCTCGATGTTTAACTTGTATAGATAAAGAATGTCATTAAACAGAAAATCTTCTGTCGTGAGTACTCTCGCTTTATTTAGCATAATGTGTTTGATCGCTCTGCTGTGCGAAAGTATCGGTTTTAAAAGTAAAATTGTAATTACAGCACATGTAACGAGTATACCCGCTTTTTGGAACTTTTCATTTAAAAACTTTTCGAACATGTACTGTTATGTACTTATTAAATGCAAAAAGGCATAAATCTGTTTCTTTTTTACTGGGATGTCAAAAAATCCGGATAGAATTGTTTAATAAATATTTTTCAGTAAACCGCTGATTTGGGCCGCGCCATAGCTCAAACTGTTAGTCGCTGGCTTCCCACCGCGGCGGCCCGGGTTCAAATCCGGGTCTGTTCAAGTGGGATTTGTGGCGGACAAAGTGGCGCTGGTGTAGATTGTCTTCGAGTACTTCGATCTACCCTGCCAATCTTCATTTCACCAAATTCTCCATCATCAATATCACTTGGGGCATGTACAATAGACTAATCAGTGGCCTCCGTGCCGAGTGGACCCAACTGGACTCCACCCCTCACTATGCGAATTAAAGAAAACCGCTGATGTTTTCTTTATAATTTATAAATGCCAATAATGATACGGACTCAGTTTTCTACTCAACTTTCGGTTCGAGAAAGAATGGACGAGCATAAAAACTGGATTCTAGCAAAATAGGCCCACATTCCAGAATCTTGAACACTGAATCCTTGAGTTATCTTTTAGCAGTTCTGGGCATCCCATTTTGAAAGCGAGATAGCGAACGAATTTCTCCTTCTGTGCTTATAACAGCTCGAGAAAACGGCACGTGCACTGTCAGCCCATAATTAGAGTTTCTAAACATTATGCTTACAAGTATGTCTATTTTAGCAGTTGATGATAGAGAATGGGGTGCGTGAAGGTCTCTAATAGGTACTGACGTACTCTGCTAACAGCCACTGGCAATTCACAACATTTTGCTGTCTAACCTCTGCGCTAGGTTGTGAGGTAACTGGAGAGTTCAAGGATTTGTGACGACTGCACCAACTAACATCTCTTCATTGTCTGAATTGATATAAGCTAATTTTCTTCTTTCAATCCGAATTCAGTTCATTAATTTTCACTACACTTTTCATATGTAGTGTATAAATTAATAGATATCACAGTGAAGCTTCAGTGCGCCGAAAATTTAGAGTAATATAAACAACTTTCAGTATTGGGGCATTCATATATTATTCACATTCGGCCGTAATCGAACCTGGAGCACAAAAACGCGAGCTCTCGGTGTAGTACTATCGACGTTGTTCACGTACAGATCGACAGAGAAGCTACAAAAATCAGCTCAGCAGCGGTTCGGCCATGGCATCGTCTATGTGAATTATTACGGCTTGCGTAAGTCCTTCCAGGACAAATCCACTTCTTTCAACTTACATTTTCATAGTTATGCCCGGGATTAATTCACAGTTACCTACTTACTTACTTATTCATGGAGCTGAACCCTTCTGGAGGAGCCGTCAATTCTGCAGCTACTCAAGAATTTCCCAGCATTTTATGGATCCCGAAGGTTCATTACCGTGTCCACAAGAGCCCTCCACTGGTCCCCATCCTGAGCCAGATCAATCCAATCAATACCATCCCATCCTATCTAAAATCCATTTTAATATTGTCCGTCCACCTACGCCTTGGTCTTCCCATTGGTCTCTTTCCTTCTGGCTTTCCTACCAATATTCTATACGCATTCCTCGTCTCCCCATTCGTGCTACATGCCCTACCCACCTCATCTAGCCTCTGTAATTGATAAACTGTCATTAAATATACACAGAATGTTTAAGCTTGTAGCGAGAATAACTGTTTTTTTATTATCCAGAATTCCGTTTTAAGCAATAGAGTAATCGCCATCTTCTCTTCATCTCGCGAAAAATGCAAGCCTACACGCAAAAGCGTTATTACCATAGACACATCCGAACAACACTCATGTTAGCAACAACTTGAGAAAGCAGCCACCAGCCGAATAGAAACAGATTCGCATAACTCCTATTTAACCGACTGACAATCTATCTAATAATGAAAGTTCATACTCAAAATCAAACAAGAGATTTCAAAGGAAGTCTCCACACGTTATCACAGGTACAGTTTTTTGCATCTCTGTCCAAAGAGTTAAATATTTTAGCTTTCCTCCCGTGATGTTCTATAGCCGTCAGAGTAATTAATGTTGTCAGTAGGCTGACGTCTCATAAATAACTACCTTCATGGAGCTGAGCCCTTAGTGACAAGCCGCTAGTTGTCCAGCTTCTCAAGAACTTCTAAGAAATTTATGGAACCAGGAGGTTCATTACCGTGTTCACAAGAGCCATCCACTGGCCCCTATCTTGAGCCAGATCAATCCAATCCATACCATCCCATCCTATCTCTCTAAGATCCATTTTAACATTGTCCACCCACGTACGCATTGGTCTTCCCAGTGGTCTCTTTCCTTCTGGTTTTCCCACCAATATCCTATATACATTCCTCGTATCCCCCATTCGTGCTATATGCCCTGCCCACCTCATCCTCCTTGACTTGATAATTATAATTTTACTTGGAGAAGAGTATAAGTTATGAAGCTCCTCATTATGCAATTTTCTCCAACCTTCTGTCACTTCATCTCTCTTCGGTCCAAATATTCTCCTCAAAACCCTGTTCTCAAACACCCTCAGTCTATGTAAAAGTAAAAAAAGTAAAAGTAAAGCTATCCCTGTAACAGGTCGTGAAGGCTCATAGGGTTGTGAGACGTTGAGGTTCCAACATTATCTAGACAATTGGCTCAAAGATGGCGGTAAGGTTGTCAGCTTTACGCGCCGACCGCCCTTTACTCCCCAGGAAAATTATTTAATTAATTCCTGGTACTCATTTCTGTTAGAGGCTGGGTCGACCCCAGGACCATAGTGCGGCTGGAAGGATTAGGACAATTGAAAAAATCCAATGACCTATTCGGGACTTGAACCCGCGACCTCCGGGCTTGTAGCATAGCCCTTCAACCAACTTCGCTACCGCATAACCCTCCCCCCCCCTCAGTCTATGTTCCTTTCTTAAAATCAGAGACCAAGTTTCACACCCACACAGAACTATAGGCAAATTTATAGTTCTGTATTTTCTAATTTTTATGTTTTTAGACATCAGACGCGAAGAAAAATCGTTTCGGACTGAATTGTAGCAAGCATTACACGAAATTGCCTCCTGAATCCAATTTTGATTGCTTACTGTCATTCCGAAATATTTGAACTGTGCCACATTTTGAGAGGGTCTGTTAGCTGTCTTTGCGTCATGACTTTGCCCTGCGTTTTGGTGACAAGGCAGCAATATGAACACAGTTTTCTCTGCGTTTACTTCTAGACCAACCTCGTTACTATCGTCAATTGAAGTGTCTGTGCTTTCTTTATGGTATCTATGTTATCTCCCGGTAGATTCACATCATCTGCATAGACCAGCAGCTGATGGGTCCCATTCAGTTTCAGTCCCTCCTGGCTTTCCTGGGCCTTCCTAATGAGTAATGACATATTGTGAAGCAAAGTTGAAAAGCAGTGGCGGTAAAGCAGCACCTTGTTTAAGACAATTTTCAATAGGAAAACTATTAGACAAATGTTTACCTATACGAACTTTACAGTACGTTCAATTTAAACACATTTTAGTCAGCCGAACTAGTTCCATGGGTTCCCGAAACTCCATGAGAACACTGTACTATGCGGCCCTCCTAACTGAATCATAGTTTTCTTGAAGTCTACGAATAGCTGTTGTGCTGTCTCATATACTCCCATTTTTTCTCCAGTATCTGACGAATGCAAAAAATCTGATCAGTAGTCGATATGTTATGTCGTAATCCACACTGGTGATCGCCAATAATTTCATCTATATATGGACTTGACCTTGAGAAAAGGATATTGGATACAATTTTGAAGGAAGTTTAATTTTTTTTAATTCGCTTAGTGGGGGGTGAAATACAAATGGGTCCACTCGGCACGGCGGCCACTGATTGACCTATTGTACCTGCCCCGGGTGATTATGATGGAGAGTTTGGTGGAATGAAGATTGGCAGGGGAAACCGAAGTACTTGGAGGAAACCCGCCCCAACGCCACTTTGTCCACCACAAATCCCACTTGACGAGACCGGGGATCGAACCCGGGCCGCTGCGTTGGGAAGCCAGCGACTAACCGCTTGATCTATGGCGCATCCCTTTGAATGAAGTTTATAGCAATGATATCCCACGATAGTTATTGCATTTATCTTATGTTATAACCGTCGACACAACAAATAAATTTGGAGAACCTTCAATGAAGACAACATATGTAAATTTACGCTCACATTAAATAAGTAAGATATATACCAACATCTTTTGTCTTCATTGAAGGTGTTCCCGCTTTATTTGTTTTGTCGACGGTTATAACATAAGATATACCTGTATATTATATATAGTTCAGGATGCAATCTATAAAGTTTATAACAATTGCATTCAGTTTTATCGCCCTTGTAAATTGGTACAATAACAGACTCCTTCCACTCATCAATCAATTCTTCCGTATTCAAAATAGAATTAATCAGGTTATGGATCTCAGACCTTAGTATGTCACCTACAGCTTATATCAATTCTTCCGGAATTTGATCACTACCTAGCGATTTATACCTTTTCAACTCTGCAATAGTAGTTTCAGCCTCAAAAGGGCTAGGTTCGTGTACTAAGGGCTCAGCTGTATGTACATATTTCTGTCTGCGTAACATCACTGACCCTATGTACATTCAATAACTGAGAGAAGTAGTTCTTCCACCTATCAAAACGTTGTGGGAATCTGCAAGCAGATCACCATTACTTACTTACAAAATTTCTAGAACCCTTCTTAAATTGATTTATTCCTCTATACAAGCATCTAATATTCTTGTTCTTAATTTTCCTTGCAAGCTCATTGATTTTCTCTTTCAGGTATTCCTTCTTTTTTCCTGAAATACCTGCTGGCTTCACGTCCCTGTTTATTTCGCTTGGGTCCTGACACCACTGCAATTTTATCTAATGGCATCCTTCCTTGAATCATGGCTTATGCTTCTTCAGTTCATAATAACCTATACTCTCTTTGCCAGAAATTCTGGTATGCTCTTTAATAATTTGCCAAGCTCTATTAATATACACCTCAGTGTTCAAGATTTCCAAAGTTGCGAACCTATTTGAGATTTCAACACGATACTGCTCTTTCTCCTGTGACTCGTTTAATTTCTTGAGATTGAGGCTTCTTGATTAAGATTTCATGCTTATTAAAGACCTAACTGTTGTTGGTGCAGACAGTTCTGTTTGCGAATACTGGATATTATATTAGTTCCGAATTAAGGATGACATAATGCACAGCGACTCCAAGATTTGTTCTTCCTTTTGCCGTTGCTGATAGTGATGGCAATGATGATGGAATCAGAATTAATAGCAACTCTGTTGGATAAGATCCGGTTTGTTATGTAAAGTAAAGGCAAGGATAAGAGAAGCAGGTAAAGCGGGCGTGAGCGTTTAAGTAGCATCGATTGCTTAACGTTTCACAGCCCAATGTTTCTTTATATATCACCTTTTTTAACATACCAAAAACTCTGCTCTTCGTTCCGTGTGGTTCTCACAATAAACAGAGATTCTTTCTCGGAACAGTATTAACCTTATGGCCTTTATAGTGGAGCCTTAATGTGTTTCAAATGAGAAACGAAATGAATGTTTATATATTATTTAGAAGAAATTCAATCTTTAACCCTGTAAGGCCCACTGGTTCTATATGTACCACCTGCTTCATCACACCAAATCTCTACATTCTGCCCACAGGATGTATTTGCGTGTTTCGAACGGTTCTCACAATAAACAACAACTGTTTCCGTAAACAACATTAACCGGTTGTTCTTTCTGGCGGAGACGAAATGTTTCCTGTGAGGTACTAACTGAATTTATATACAATATTTAAAAGAAATTCGGTCTTTAATAGTTATTGCATGACTCCCAGAGTCGTCATGGGTCCCGCAGGAACTGGAGGATCAGCAACAGTTTACCCGACAGATTCGACCCGGTCTTTAAAAGGTTAATTTTAATTCCAAGTTCTTATTTCTGTTATATATTTCAATGTGTGGTCTTCATATTTAGGTCATATTGGGAAATTGTTGTTTAAAAACGCAAAGGAAATTTTGTCTTCCTATTGACAATTCCGCAGTGTCTCCCATTTCTTGTGCCGTACACGATGCACTGGATAAAACGCACATAATCAGATTAAAACGACAGTCTTCTTTAAGTTTGAGGACGTCATTAAGAACCACTCTGTTGGCTTATAGCTCCAAATGAAATTCACACAAAAAGTAGAGTTTTCCTGACGTGGCTGGTTAAGTGAGCAGTACTTCAGTAAAAGAGTTAAGTATTTCAGTAATCGAGACCGAAATGTTTAAACAATAAACCACTATTCTGATTAGTGAATTGTGTGAAACATTTCCTTTTCCTCTCGTCTGTTGAACTTCATCACGCGCTGAGAATGCGACTGCGGAAGTCTTGGGACTGACTAAGACAAAACCGTTAGGCCATGTGTTACTTCACAACTGTACAAATATTGACTTGTATCTGTATGCGTAATACTCGAAGATAGAGCACTGCCCCAATTTCTTTGTGTGTACTCCATCTGCTGTAGGACCGAGGGTGCGTCATCGTCAGTTAGTGACGTAGACGGTTACGCCGTCATTAGAAAGTTAACAGGATTCTATTTTCACATGAGGCTGGGTTCATACGCCGATGGGAAATTCAAACATATTTATACAAGGCTTTTTTTTCTGTAAGGTGGCCTAGAAAAGGTAGACGTACCCTGAGTAGATAAACTTTAGTTAAAATAAATACAATTGTAACGGTGTTAAGTATTGTTATATATGCACACGATATGTTTATTTTCACAGTATACCAATCACTTATACTCTTTCACAAATATTATTAGGGCGATAAAAACAAGAAGAATTAGTTGCGCGGGTCTTGTAGCACACATTGGGCTGTAATAAGGTCATACATAAATTTAGCTGGAAAACCTGAAAGGAAAATATACACGTAATTTTGGAGATGTGTCTGGATCAGTGTGTGGATAGATGGATGGAAGGTTGAGAAGATGGGTCGATGGATGGACGGTTGAGCAGATGGCTAGATGGATGGACGGTTGAGCAGATGTGTCGATGGATGGACGGTTGAGCAGATGGGTAGATGGATGGACGGTTGAGCAGATGGGTAGATGGATGGACGGCTGAGCAGATAGACAGATGGATGGACGGTTGAACAGATGGGTAGATGGATGGACGGTTGAACAGATGGGTAGATGGATGGACGGCTGAGCAGATAGACAGATGGATGGACGGTTGAACAGATGGGTAGATGGATGGACGGTTGAACAGATGGTTCGATGGGTGGACGGTTGAGCAGATGGGTGGATGCATGGACAACTGAGCAGATGGATGATGGATATACTGATAAATGGATGAATGAGAAATTGGATCAGAAATTTTATGCCATGTTTTGTAAACGTTTAAGTGAGACTCCATATGGATGAAGTTGGCATGGTCTAAATATAAAGAATATGGTGTTCTTGGGTGTGTCACCTTGTAGTGTGGTAGATAAACACCTGCGTACTTATCTATCAGATTACATGATATCACATTCAAAACCCAGAAGGCCTTGATCTTAATATTCACTGCCGCGAAGAGCTGAGATTTTCTGCATGATAAACACATCTGTGAAGGATGCTGCTCTGCCACATGCTCGCACACATACGTAACTGTTGTGTCACTGGCTACACGTCAGACAAAAATTTGTTTCGGCTGCCTCTAACGACTGCCTTAATGATATGCAGCAATTGAACTTCAGATAGTTTTTAAAAACTTCAATATTTGTCATCTAACCACTTCTTTGAGAAATCTTATGGCGGATCACTTTCAGATGTGTTCTCTTTATCCATTACATAAACGAGCATCCGGTTTCCATATCGCATACACATCTCCAAGGGTTATGGTTCTGAAAGTAAACGAATGGGTACCCAAGCGTTCACCGCACCAGTGCAGTATAGCGTTGTACAGTGGAGACAGGCCTGTCTGTCAAATTACATTTCATACTGCCAGATTTGTTTTCTGTTAACACCAAATTCCCTCTCTACAGCCAGCTCGGATGTTTTGCCGATACGATTATTGTATTCCTGACAGACATATCCATGCTTCGTCCGGGACGTCGCTGTTTGTCTTATATATAATAGTGCAAACTGTGAAGAAGGAAGAAAACTATATACTGTATCCATTGTTAATTGCGCCTAATATCTGATCATTATAAATTTGGTTCCTTAGTAATGATGCAAACAAATGAACAACAATTCCCTGTCCTTGGCATTGGGACTACGATCGTCAGCGTCACATCTCGCAACTTAGTCGTTAACACGGCCTAATAAATAATTAGTAACCCATGCATATATTTTGTGGCTTTTTATATTTTTAATGATGATGGTGGACAAGAAAATGTGACTTCTCAAGAAATAGTTGTAGCATTCTTCGATGTGAAATTACAATTTAAACTCTCTGAAACGGAAATCTTCAGAGTAAACCCTGTGTAGTCAATTTCATGCAATCGTGCATCATCTGTGAATTGATTTCTGTACTATGGAAGAAAATGGTCACAGAATCTCTTTCGCCCGGATGTGTTAATATTTCCTTTGTATTATTTAAGCACGGAGAAAATACCGTTGGTCTATATTCGGAAAAATGAGTGCAGAATGGTGATTGGAACAGCATCCAGAAAATATGAGACAATACATCCGCATTGTTATAGCAGTCTCGGCTGTAGCACGCGAGGGCAACGTGTGCAATACACTCCTCGGAAAGAAGCAAGGAGTCGAAAGAGTACAGACAGGAAACTTCGTTTGCTTAAACACGATCCATGAGACACAGTTATTCGTCTTCCAGGGTCGTGAGACAGTAAAATATGAACATCAGTCCCGGCGGAACTCGATACTAAGAATGAGTGTGCTGGCGAGGACCAGCAGCACTTTACCAGGTCAGACGACTCCCATGAAGACGAATACTGGTTCAGATATAGAGCTGCACGCATTCTGGATTTCATAATCGCAGTTGAGTGTCGAACTTACAGGCTTCGATCCCTGATCCGCGGGAAAACGAACTTTGATACCCATTTGATGAGACGTTATGAACACTGTTTGACAATAAACGTCACAGAGACATGGCGAAGGATACTGTATATTAAAACAATAACTCCTGGGAAGAAATTATAGCGACTACTTGATTTCAGATGCTTCGCCTTATATTGCAAGGTTAGCGGGAGATATAAAATATATGTAATTATACAAATATGTATTCAGGTATGAATATACTTGCCACGGTACAAATTGCCACTTTCTCGCCTGAAGTGGCCAGAGGAACGCGTTTTGCCTTGTCGCGCCGTTACCCTCAGACTTGTAGCGATACAGCGCGAGTTTCGTTCCCTCCACTTGATATCCTCGGGAAATGAAAACAACTGTAATATGTTAAAGATAAAGGAAGCGTGTCTGTATTTTGGCGAAAGAAGAAGATGGGTTCCTTGCTAACTGGCGCATGGTAGCCTTCAAGTGTTTTCCCAGCCGAGAGCGCATCCGAGCCAAGGCCGGTGTTGTTATGAAGAGTTCTAAGGTCGGCATGGAAACCGCTAAGGCAGGACCGGAAGTGTATAATCTTAAATCCGGAACTAGTGTTAAGATGATATTTATGCTAATAGTTTTACTTTTGAATGTTTTCAACACAATTTGTAAAATAAACGTTTTGTATTTAAGCAGACATGAAGTGTATCGTTGTATAATTGTCAGTGTTTGCATAACATACGTGAGATTCTTACGTGTTTCATCATGAACTTTCATTTTTAATACGTGAGTTATAATACAGACGACACATTGCCGAAAGCTAATTGGTTTAGGGAGAGTAGTGTTTGCCGACTTGTCGTTATGGCCTTTCCATCCCTGTAACAGGATGTGGAGGCCCATAGGGTTGTGAAACGTCGAGGTTCCCACATTTTCTCTAGACAATTGGCTTACAGATGGCTGTAAGGTTGTCAGCCTCACGCGCCGGCTGCCCTTTACCTCCCAGGAAGATTCCTGGTACTCATTTTTTTATGGGCTGAATCGGCCCCAGGGCCATAGAACGGCCGGAAATATTAGGTAAATTGAAAAAAGAATCGACCTCATCGGGGCTCGAACCCGCGACCTTCCGGCTTGTAGCACAGTGCCTCAACCAACTATGCTACGAAACCAAATACAAAACGAGTCTCTGTCAGATACACTAGAACTAGGAGATGGTAGTAATACAGAGCAGTAGGTCAGTCGGTATTGCATTGGCTACCTCTAAACTCTTGTTACGAGTATTATGCTTATTCTATCGAGTTGTATTTCCAGGACTTTTCAAGTTCATAGAATGCATATTCAGTGAAATAGTGGTTTAATAGCTTATCTTGAGGTCTATAGTGCGTATGAGTGAATCGATGAAAGGGCTGCCTGGAAACTGGAATTGTCAGTTTGTGCCTTTGAATTTTCAAGGTAGTATGTTTTGATGATATTTAAAATTGTTTCTAATTTCCGAAGAATATCTCCAGAAAACTCGAAATTTATTAATCAAGAACTGTTGGTTTTGGAGAATGAAATAACTGCATTGGATTTAAAAGCTGTTAGAAGAGTAAGCTTCCTACAATATTTTTATCTGATTACAAATTTGCTTAATGCAGTTTTTGGCTTTCTAACAGAAAGTGGTGTCCGATATGGCCACTATAAAAATACTGTTACGAATTTTATACGGACCTACTATTATACCTTATCACAGCCATGGGCAGCCAATAAGGGTTGGTGCTTGAGCGTGGGTGTTTTCTTAGGGACAAGCAAGGCTTCACCTAGAAGACGTACATTAAGAGTTTACATAAATGATGTCACAATTTGACAATTTCTTTGACACTACCAAAACCTAGATTTAGCTTGCTCAAGATGGTGTAAAGTAACAGGTTTTGTGAACGTAGTAATGGATAAATTTGATTTGTTTCATCTGGTCCGTCACACTAACAATTATAATTACAAACCACTCCGTCCAATGTGACATATAAATTTTTACTACATGAAAACTTATCTCCCTTACATGTTTCGGTCCGTACGGACCATCTTCAGAGGGAATATCATTACGAACTGGAAACTACCATCACAATAGGTGTTTTTTATTTAAAATATATACACTTATATTCTATAATGCACAGTACTCATAAAGTCGAACATTTCACAATCACAGCAGCTTCCTGGTATTGTAAAGTTTTTAAAGTTTCTAGATGTTAATTTAAAAAACCTTTATTGTCACTAGTTAAATTTTTTTTTAACCACGTAGGTTCGTGTCCATACTCCTATCGTCCTTGTATGGGGCAGATTTTGTGCCGCCTGTTTATCTTGATGAGGAGGTTCTTGATGTCGTCCAGGGTTTACTCCTGGCTTGCTGCGTTGTTTTCATAAGGGAGATAAGTTTTCATGTATTAAAAATGTATATGTCACATTGGACGGAGTGGTTTGTATTTATAGTAGTAATGGATCTTTGCGTTCCTATAAAGTAGAGAATTCCTTCATCAGCTGACAGTAGTCAGTTGCGCAAGGAACTGCTATATTCATTACTCAATATTCCGAAATTCTATAATAACCTAATCTGTGTCACTTTGCAATAAAACTCCGCCGTAGAAGATCATGTAATAAACAACAAAAATAAATTTATAATCTATCGGCTTATTTAACAATCGCCTCTGTGGTCTAGTGGTCAGAGTTCGTGGCTACAGATCCAGAGGTCCGGGTTAGATTCCTGGCGCTACCAGATTTTCTGAGAAGTATTAGGTCTGGAACGGGATCCACTCAACCTCGTGATGATAACTGAGGAGCTATTTCAAGGAAATAGCAGCTCCGGTCTAGAAAACCGAAATTAACGGCCGTGGGGATTCGTTGCGCTGACCACGCAACACCCTCTATCCGCAAAAGTTGGCAGTAACTTCGCCGACAAGCGGCGGTGGTTTGGTCGGTATAGTTCGCTTGCGGACCAAACTCACGGAGTTTTATCGGCTTTTTTAACATGCTCCTTTCGACTGCAAGGCTTACGTATTGTCGAATGGTACGAAGATTATGAATCATTAATTGGACAGGGTGTGGAAAGAACCGGTCGAAGTGTTTTAAAATACAACCCGGCACTTCTCTGAAAGGACTGAAGGAACCCACGAAAATCCACAATCTTGATAATCGCTCTCCGGACCGAGATCCGAAGTAAGTACTTCCGTAATACGACGCAGGAAATCAAGGCACTGAACCGTAACTGTCGACGCGTATACACAAATGTACGTAATAGTAAGTTTGCTAGGAGTTTGGCTCTGTTAAGTATAGTTTAGGTAATTTCTGGCGTTGTGTTCAGTGTCCATTGTCTGCAGTGACCAGCTGTCTGTCTTCCCGACAGGTGCACACTGACAGTGCTGCAGTTGTGCGTGAAATTGATGGATCCGGCTACATGGCCGCTGCGCTGGCCATTCGTCTAACCGTACGGCGAGAACCTTCCAATGCTGAAACTAGTTCAGAGTTGCCGGTAAGGAAGTCTGCACGCTGTTTTTTTTTTTTCTAATTTTGAGAGGAATTTTATTAATTCCGCTCATCTTTGCCCAACAGCATCAAACGAAAAATAATTATGTTTTTGTGTAAAATATTTGAGTGGTTTCCAAAAGTCTGATTTAATTACATGTTTATTTACTCGAAGCCTATGTCATTCACCCGGAAAAGATCCCCTGCCTTTATGGGAACTCAGTTCACTTCAGTTATAATTCATATAACAAGTCTAGTGGGAAATCCGGAAGGAAGGTCCACTTTAGATACCAAGATGTCGATGGTAGGATAATGCTGAATTGGATCTCGAGTAAAAAGGATGTAGACCAGGATCACCTGTCTCAGAATATTGCCCAGTGAAGCGCTCTTTTGAACACGATAATGAACCTTCGGGCTCCATAAAATACAAGAAATTTCTTGGCTAGTTGAGCGATTTTTTTATTATTCTGAAGAAGGACCGTGCTGTAGAAAGTAATTAGACAGCTCTTGTTCAATGTAACTTTTTTGTGAGTTAAAGGAAATTTTCTCTGCATTCTATAGAGGAGGAAAAATACTTAAAATTATATGTTACCTGACTTTGTCAGAATGGAATGCTATTGCTTAATGCAATATCGTCTGGAGATTCAGACATATGAGCTAACGAACTCTTCATTCCAGTAAATAACATCCTGCAAGGTACTGGAGATTGGTTTACTTCACGAGGTCACCCTATCTCCACCGTGACCCACTTGCCTGGAAAGGCGTTTTCCTGATAGATGAACGGTTCATCTTCGCCCTTGTAAAGATTTGAAAGTACCGGCTCGTGAAAGTTGAAGCACGATGGCCGCCAGGCGGAGGGGGGGTGCTGGTGGCAAGTGGCCTTCATATCCCGGTAATATGTAAGGAAAGCAGAGCCGTTGTGCTGTGTTCCAAACTTTATGCAGATCATACAGTTGTCACTGAGGTTAAGTTACACTATTTAGATACGTAAGTTCGGGCTAATAAGGGCTAATTTAGCAAAATACGAACATAGGGCCAAAAATTTCGATGCCCATATTAATTATTCTAAAATTCAAAGGCTGAATGAATCAGTTCCCTCGTACAATACATACAGGAACGAGTAATACACAATGTCAAATATTGTAATATTATGACTAGATCAAGGTGAATTACAGATAATTAATGCCACTAAAATTAAAATTCTGAAGAACGTTGCAAATTATTCATATTTCATAAGTGCAACAGTTATAATTTAAAAGAAGACCTTTCAACAGTTTTACTAATATTGTGGCTTGTAGGGGTGTATGTGCGTTTCTTATAGACGGGTTCTGGATTGGATGACTGGATTTAATGACACAGTAGTGTCTCCTTTGCCTCTGTCAGAATTATTGTTTTGTAGACCGTCCCATTATGTCTTTAGTATGGGGCACAACAAAATGCATACTATAAAGGTTATACTCACGACTGCGAACTACAGGTAATTACAACGCTATCGCTAACCTACACAATTTACAGTTCACCGTCACAAATGCATTAGGGTTCTCAGTCTTCACTAGCCGTATCCTGGCAACGGATTTCATAACAGTCTGACTATCACTTCAAATCACACGTGAAGTCTTGTTTTAACCGCCCAATTCCTATCTTGCCATTAGTCTGCAACTGCCAATTCCGAAAGCCCAACAATGAAGGTCTATTCTGATGTCACTGTTCCGGCTTTCAGGCGTCATGTCATAATGTCATGTGTTGATAGGTAAACGAATGAAATGTTTTAATGTAGGTTTCCCAGTGTATTTTTTATATTGCAGAATGCTAGACAATATTTCCCCACAATTCGGTCCTGGCTTTCGTCGTTATGCCGTCCAATATTCTCCGAAGTGTTTCCGTAGTACTTCCAATTAAAACATGTAAAACATGTATAGGTCTCACGGTGGATAATAGGTCAAATTCGTCTGATTAATTTATGCAGTTGAATAAACAACCGCCTATTATAGCTTTCTCAAATATTTTGGAGCCCGCTATTTTTGTTTACTTTCCAGCATTCGGCAGATGAGTCACAGCGTGGAGCAAGTTGCTCTGCAGAACACCGGCCACAAACTTCCACGTTTAGACGGAACAGTCTGCTGGCATTTCCCTCCGTTCGAGTGAATGTCCTTGAGGCAATTTCCAGTGTGTTTCGGATAGGCTGCTGGAGGCGCTGAAAGTATCGGGAAGGCGAAACTTTCTCTACCCGCGTGCGTACAAGTTCTGAAATGCGCGTACTTACTAGACGTATCCATATAGTCTTCTTATTGACATCAGAATCACAGATACGAGGGATATCTGGAGGCGCACCGAAACACCAGCGTGTTTATACGATTGACGAAACGAAAGTCGTGTTTTCAATTTCCTGCAGTATACGTGTTTCCGACAGATATTTACCAGACTTGCTACTTTCAGTAGGTTAATTTACAGATTTAAATTCAGAGAAGATAATTCGGTTTTATATCCACATTTTTGCTCTTATATTTATCAGTGACACAGATGTGTTGCTTGCTTATTCGTTCCTGCATGAACGTGTTTACCGACTCGCTGCATAGAAACGGCCGGTTTTTATTTGCCTATCTCGCAGCTAACTGCTGTACTCGCTATAATATTAAGCTCAATCATAAGGAGATAAGTATGTGCTTTTGAAGGGGATTTGACTGGCTCTGATAGGGGCAGTGGCGGGCTCTTAGCGTTTGTTGGCTTCTCAGATATGATTCTGCAAGATGGTGGCAGGGATTTACTTGTAAATATGTTATAAATGCTAAGAATATTCCCTAAGTAATTGAATTGTTAATGTTTTTTAAATAGATGTCGAATGAAATGCTAAATGTTTCATCATTATCTTAATATGCCATTGTATTTCTCTGCTCCGTCACTCGCCACACAATGGGTGGGACTGCTGTGTAACCTATCACGAAGAAAAATTCCACTGATTACAAAATATATCCAAAGTATGTTCTGCGATGGGAATAACTTCATTTTTTCCATTGTGAACAGAGATATGACACGAGATAGTAAAGCACTTTCTGTTCAGCGTTAGAACAATGCATTGCGAGAGATGTAAACTGTTACGTAAAGAAGTGCCGATTTTTAATATAATTGTTGAAAAGATAATGACCTACAGTAAGATGGGATATTGCTACACAACGTAATTGAGAGATAGCAGTGAACGTGATGGTTTATTTGCGTTCGGATGCGGACTTCCGCCCATTGAACACTATGTTGCATTAGAAATCATCACTGCATTTCCCAATTTGTCGCTCTTTCGCGTAAAGGACGTCTTATATGAGTATTTTCACGCTTATTAGTGACTATAGACGGGGTTTTGATTGGCGAATAGATTTATTGACTACTTACAGGTCGTAACTACAAATAATTATTACACTATCGCTGATTTCCACACTAAGCCGTCTCAATCTACTCGTACTTTCACTAGTTTTTACGTGCCAACAGCTCTCCACAACGATTATTTCTTGCAGAGTCTTCTCTAGACTTTTCCTTGTAACGAATCTTAGCAATGGAGATCCTTCCGCTTCCGTTGCTCCCTGGTTAACACTCCACAGCTGAACCCTCAACTTCCTTGTAGCGCCATTTCTCTTCAAGATAACACCTCGACACGGACCACGCAGAAAGAAGTCTGTTGTTGAAGCGTGTTTACCGCACCAGCTTAGCTGGTGGTAGGATCTCACGCTAGACAAATCGGCGCGTAGAAGACAGACGAAAGATAGTCCCAGGTTGAGGGTCCCCAGAAAACAGTGTATGTTAGAGAATCTAACGATGGATACGCGTTGCATAACTTAGGGACATTACTAAGAAAGTGATTTACGTGAGCTCAAATTGAAGAGATGGAGACAAAAGGAAAGTAATCTGGAAAGGACATTTATCATAGAGGAGGCGAAGCTTCCCAGAGGATCGTAGACCGAGGAGCAGTAAGTAAGTAAGTAAGTAAGTAAGTAAGTAAGTAAGTTTGTAAGGAGGAGCAAGTAATAGAAGGCGAGAGAAACTTAAAAATTCGTGCATTTCACCAAATATTGTGGCGATAAAGTTTAGGAAGATGAGATGGGTAAGAAAGTAGCACTCGTGGGACAGATAAGAATTTCTTACAAAATTTGATATTGAAACTGAACGAAGAAGCCAATTCGGAAACTCAGACTTAGACTGGGGTCTGGTATTGAACTGAATCTCACGGAAATAATGTATGACTCTGATAAAATGGACCCTACTGCCCATTTCTTCTTCCGTCTGAAATGTGAGTCCCAAACTTCAAGTTTTCCGGACAAGCAGAGACGCCAGAATATTCGATTGTTGGAGAGAGACTGAAAAAAATATAGTAATTACGTGACTGGGAATCGTAGTGTATTAGTTACCAGATTTACATGAGTTCATATTTTATGCGGTTTTCCTCAGGCAGGCCAGTTGAATGGTTAAACCTAAAGTAAATAAGCCAAGAGTAACACTGGAAGACAAAAGGGAACTTTCTTATCACATGTATACAATTTGGTTGAATTTACAATCCTTTAGCACTGAGTTCAAAAATGAACTCGCAATTTGTACTGTTAACCTCCAATTTTGTGTGAATCGAAAAAGTAATTTTGACTAATTTCGTGTTCTTGATACTCTGTGATAACGCTTGAATTCCTCCTCTGGAGTAACCCATACCAATGTCCGCCAATAGTGGCCAGCTCGGAAATCCTGCGCTTGGCTTGGTGTCACTCCTCTGTTCTGGATATTTCTTGATGGAAGCATTTCTCCTGCTCATCACTAACGGCACCCAAGTTTGTTAGCAAGCAGTTGAGATGTGGGTTCAAAGAATGAATTTTAATGACATTTTGCAACCCGTGAGTTAGATGTTAGAATAGCCGTGGTAGCGTAGTCGGTATAGCGACTGGCTACGGGCTGGACGACTGAGGGGTCCCGGTAGGATCAAGAATTTTCTTTTCTCCAAATTGTCCAGACCGGCTCTGGGGTCCAGCCAACCTCCTATCCAGTGGTACCGGGGATTCTTTTCCCGGGGGTAAAGCGGCAGGGGCGTGAAGCTGACCACTCACCTCCATCTCATGGCGTAGTGCTAATTCGTTGACCACCGGGACAACTTTACCTTTAGCTTTTAGAATATTCTTTAAGCAGACAGAGGTAAATTTGTCACTGTACTTAATTAAGCCCCATTCCATGAAGACATACGAGTATAAGGGAGTGGAGATATGTACGTAGTTCCACAATCCTTAACCTCGACACTAGATTGAGATGAGTGGTCAGCTTTACGCCCCGGCCGCTTTACCCCCTGGGAAATCACCTCCGGTACCCATGGTATAAGGGGCTGGATGGGCCCAAGAGTTGGTCTGGACGCTGCGGAGAAGATAAAAATCTCGTCATAACGGAATTAATTCCAGGCCGTCCAGCGTAGGCTGAAATTGACTCGTACCAGTAATTTCCTTTCTTGAAGTTTCCGAGGAAATTTGTAGTCACTGCTTTAAATGATCCAAACTCTTTCTGCAGTTTACTTAAAGTTTCATCCGGATTAGCAAGACTGGTGACATTTTTTTTTCTGGAACGAGTGCTTGTCGAAGTTGTCATTGTTTGTCTGAGTATCAACTTTCCCGTGCTCGGTTGTCCCATTCACGGAGGAAACAACAGAATTTTATGTAGACCAGTTGTATATCAAACAGAAGTGTGATCGCTCTCAAGTCTCCACAGATATGCCAGCAGTACTTGTCAAGCAGGATGGTGCATATTTTCTTATGATCCGTTCATATGAACTGCTTGTGAATTTTTTACTTAGGGTTATTTATTTAATTAAACTAGCAACGGAAATTTCAGAATCAGCTTAGAGAGGTTGATAAGTAGGCGCCATTTCTTTGAATCATGCTGCTGGCCAAGCGCTTCCATGAAAGAGTCTACGTTACTACATTATACTATATTTCCATCTTGAGAAAGAAGTTGTAAGAAATCTCTTTGACTGTTGCGAAAAGAATATATATTGTGACAGATTGGACCGTTTCTAGGAGACGAATACGTAAACATGTTTCAACCAACGAGCATCCAACAATAGAAGGGCGTCCGGTGCTAGATAACTGACCGGTAAATACTATCACAGCAACTAATGCGCAACAATAGGGTGTCCATTGCTATGCAATGTAGGGTGGACGCGCCTGACAACAATACATGATATCCGTTGCTAAGCAGCGATGTGTTTTCTGTGGGTTGTCCGTGAACGCTGTTAGAGAAGATTCTTCAGGAGGACTTCGTTCAAGACAATCGAATAGTTGATATGAAGTTACGACATGGAAATTATCGAATAAATCGAGATATCAAATCCGGAACCGATTATTTACTGTCGCGTTACCGAGACACGCGTTACAATATATTAATGCCTTTTCTTATAAGATTCCAATATTTCAATTTATAATCCAGAAGTTTACATAGATTTTTTGATAAATTCAGATTATGGACACGATCAAGCAGGTCTGTTTGAGATAATAAATGAGAATCTGCTGGTGAACAAGATTGTTGAATTTAGTATAATTTAATAAAAACTATGAATGAAATACACGATGTTCACTCAGCGAGCTCAAATAACTGATAATTGAAGGCCGCGCCATAGCTCAAGCGGTTAGTCACTGGCTTCCCGGCCTGGGTTCGATCCCGGGTCTGGTCAAGTGGAATTTGTGATGGACAAAGTGGCGATGGGGCGGGTTTTCTCCGAGTACTTCGGTTTCCCCTGACAATCTTCATTCCACCAAATTCTCCATCATCATAATCACCCGGGGCAGGCTACAATAGGCCAATCAGTGGCCGCTGTGCCGAGTGGACACAGTTGGACTCCATCCCACACTAAGCGAATTAAAAAAAAATTAACTGATAGTTGAAAGTCAACATATAATCCGTTTGACAAAATTGAAAGCTTATGATCATATCCTAAGCTTGAATGTGAATACTGAGCAGTGACGCATAGAACCTTGCAAATCTGCTGAGACGCAATGGCAGAGACCTCCTGCTTCCTATTGCAGTGTAAATCGTAAATAACATAAAGGCTTTTTCACACAAAAACTGCGGCAGTTAGAAAAACGCTGTTTTTGTTCTTATAATCAACGTAAAAGAAAACATCTTGAGCACTTAAGAACATGCGGGGTAAGAACTTTGCTGGGCAGTGCAATAAAGAGTATTTACATGCAGCCCGATGAGGAGTTTCCTTATGTTATTAGCGTAATAAAATCAATGAGGATGAAATGGGACACTTATATAGCACGCATGAGAAGAGAACATCATACAATAATTTAGTTCAACCACTTGAAGGGAAGATGTCACTTCGAAGACCTAGACTGAGGTGTAATGTTGGTGTTAAAATGCCCAAAAAAGACCCCGTTACATGGAATTGCATTGCAGTGCTGTAGGTAGCACTGACTTCTTACTGACGTTTAGGTGCTGGTTGAGGAAGACAGCAAGGAGTTAGAAGTGAAGGCATCTTCTTGTTGATAGAGAGATCTATGAACGGGTCTACATTGGTCCATTGCTGCTTACCAGTCAGTCGAGTAGAAAGAGACAGAAAGGCAATGCACGAGCAGGTAACGGCTCTACAAGGCCGATTAGTTAGCAAGTCAAGAGAAAAAAAAAAGAAAAAAGTTGAAAGACACAACATAACGGACATAAAGCCAATAGGTTGCTCTGACGAATATACTGATATCTTGACTTCCGCGTTTCTCTGGTTTTGCCACATAAAAATTCTCGTCATAAAATTTCAAACCGAATTCTTATAAATCATTCATTGAAGACACTGAAAATGACATGTAACACGAAAGCAAAGGACGAGAAATTTCAGTCGGAGCCTGAAGGGAAGACTCCAGTTGGAAGGTGGAAGGGGTAGATGGACGGATAATATTAATATTCATCTTATAGGACTGGACTCATCTGGCTCAGGATAACGTCAAGTGGCTGAATCGTTTGAGTACGGTAATGAACCATGGTTTATATAAAAAGCGGAGAGTTTATTCATTAATTGGGCGAATATTAGTCTTTCATGAAAGACTGTACTCTATAGATCTAGTTTCTAATAATAATAATAATAATAATAATAATAATAATAATAACGGAGGAAATTCCTTAAGTCTTCAGTTGGTTTCGTGGAACTCCATATCCAGTGCCTTCTTCATTATATGTAGGAGAAAACGTGGGTCTATACATCCACTCCCCCATACGTCTTCCTGCCATAGTGCTGAAGTAGTTAAGCACTACGACAATTTTACCTTTTTTTTTTACCTTTACGAGTTGTAGTAGCCAACAATGTGGTTTCCGTTTTGTACATTTACTTTCCTTTACCGCTTTGTGATAACTCTAGGTTTAATTGTAATTTAACTGCAAACTTATATGTGAAACATATTGGAGCGCCTAGATATTTCGTAACATAGCCAGCGTATCTTCTAGCAGTCTGAACCAGAGCTCGACAGATTTTATATTGCCATGTTTTCCAGTCTTTTGCATTTTGCTTTCCACCTTTTATTTTGACACACAGCTGTAGTCCACCCACAGTGACAAGAAAGTTTTTTTCTTTTTCCAAGAAATGCAATTTACAACTGTATACATTTAATATTGCATTAACCATTAACAGAAGTTCTTATTTCCAAGGCCTTACATCCCAAACAATTGACCAAGTCCCATTAGTGGGACACAACCAACCTATTGAGAAACGCTGTTTTATTAGTGTAGATGCCACCCGGAAGAAATTTGATTTGAGGATGAAAATTCAAAGGGAACAATATTTTTAGTTCGTAGAAATATGCTAAATATTTTAGTGGAATGGCGCGCTATGACAGAAGATATCTTCCAATAAGTACTCCTGAAAGTCCATTCCTTATATCAGAATGTGAAATGTGAATAAATCAACAGTTTTTGACGTACAAGTTATTACGTTATAAAGCTTAGTTCAGCACGTGTTTGAAGAATGGGGTTTCCAATGATATGAGACTCTGTAACGCGAATGCGCATTGGCTGTTAACATTTTCAGATATCTCTTTCAATTATAACTTTCATTAGAATTCTGCCAACTGAACAGGAATGCTTCCAGTTTTGCCATGGGCTTAAGTTGCGTCCTGCATGACGAACTCGGGACTTCAAACAGTGCATTATATTTTTTTTTTATAATTACGTGAAAATATAAAAATTTTTAACAATATTGCAGAATGTTAGGCGCCCCGATCTCTTGAGCTCTAACTCCCAGGAATAATTATTTTTTCTTGAGAAACTAAGAATCGTTCAACTTGTAAAAGAACTGTCCACCTTTTATGCAACTCGAAGGTGGATTGCCGTGTTTACAAGAGCTCTCTACTTGACCCTAACCTGAGATGAATAACCCAGTCCATATCCTTACACCGCATTTCCCTAAGTTCCGTTTTAAATTTATCTTCCCATCTGCGCTTAGGTTTTCCTTAAGGTTTCCTACCAAGATATATATTATGTAGGAGGTGACATTCTCACAGCAGTGGTTATGACATGCTTTATCCTCTAGGATATAACGCCGTGTAGTTCGTTGCTTGCCATCTGCTTTCATGCTCGTTTCTTGCTTGGCTAATTCTTCGACCCTAATGATGGAAGGGACATGATCCTCTGAAACATCGGTTGACTCTCAACGGACTACATGGCGTTATTACACAGAAAATAGAACTCTTCAAATTTTGTATTAATATTTCGTCTCTCCTATTAGTTATAGATTACGTACCTCCCCCATCCCATCCTTAATACTTTAATGACCCTGCTATTTGTTGAGTACGAATTATGAAGCTCCATATTACGTAATGTTCTCATTCCTTCTCTTACTTTCTAACACGACACAACGCCACAAATGGCCTAACCCACCAGTTACGGATTACAAAGTGTTTAATGTTAAAATGTGAAAATAAGTGTATCCCTTTGAAGAATATCGTGCTGTGAAACACAGATCACAAAGACTGAGTTTATTTAGCTCCTTCTTAGTTAAATATCGATCAGATGCTAAGGAGAAACAGAGTACTCTGGTGAAAGTATGTTGCTATGGCAACCAGACGTTACCACATCCCTCTGGCACGACATATGATTGCTTCCTATAGTTACTTTCAAAACCTTTACACGTATACCGAACTTGTTCAGTACTGACTCCATAAATTTACTTGTCTGATATTTGCATATAAAATATACCTTCTAGGCAGAGTAATGCCTAAAATCTTGTTTGTGAGAAAATATTACTTCTTTGTAGTCTGTGGGTTAGATAGAGTACGGCAATGAGACCATGTACATCGGCTTCCATATTGCGTGAAGCCTCTACTTTATTAATTCTAGACAGCAGCGTCGATAATAATGATAATATTAATAATAATTTAGATTCCTGAACGGGATATTGGTACATCTATTTTCAAAACAATGACAAAAACGATATAAGTGTCCACCTGACCTCTTTTCCGCTGATGTTAGCTTCTTTCCGCGGGTCCATTGTCCATTGTAGAGGTTACAATTGATTATGCTTTACCTTCACGTCCTGTTTACGACTTCACGACCTTTTAATTGCTCACATGTATATCTTTAATAATAATGATATTGCTGTTAAGCTCGCGTGAGAAAGATCAGAAATTCATGCAAAATTTTGGTCGAAAAACACGAAGAGAACAGTGTATAGGTGAATAATACAATATTTACGGGAATAGAGTATGAATGTATGTACTGGATTCTTTTAGCTTAGATTATGATTGAGTGTGGGGCTGATATGAACACAATTATGACATTTATAATTCTATGAAAACAGCAATTACTTGACCAGCTGTGCGACTATTAGCTTCCAAAGAAGGACTGTCCTCCATGGAGTTAATAAAACAATGATAATTACAATCATAATAATAGTAATAACCTATCATTTATGAGTAGAATACGTGTGTTAACATCTTTAATTCAATTCTGATTTTCACAGAGGGCATATCGTTTTCATAAATGGCGTTCACATGATCGGGTCGTGGTAGATTGAGCATTACTTCTGTGATGTAGAAATTGCAGTGAAAGATATCCTGAGCCGACAAGTAGACTTTACATCTGATGTGAAGGAAATGTCACTATCAAAACTCTGGTTAATGGGAGTAGAAGTCCAGTGTGTTTCTAACAGTGGGTATAACTTCTTTACTTTGTTACGACAGCGAATAACCAGCGAAGATAAATCGACTTCACCCACTAACTAAACAACTAGCCAGCTTCATTAAACCCAAGACTTAGTCAGGGGTGTGAAACACAATAAAAGCGAAATAAACTTACATAAATAAAAAAGCAATAGGCGAATGTCCTGCAGGATCAAAAGTAGTTTTCAGGATATTATTAAATCGGATCTCAAGGCGCTGAATTGTGACGATTTTCGCTGGATTGACCTTGTTCAGAGCAGAGTCCGATAGCAGGCATCTGTTGAAATAAGACGTGTAGCAATCTGCTACAAATGTATTTTGTAATGATATTTTATGAATTGTGCATTAAGTTATGTTTTAATATAAAACTATCCATAGTCCTTCATTATGGAGCTGTGATAAAATTCCAGGGACCATAAAAATGAAGTAAAGACGAGGGCAGATCTTGTCAGATAGCCGACTGCAATATTGTGACACTGAAAACTGCGGAAGGAGAGAGACTTGAATGCGTGTGTGAGAACGAAACATCCACCCTTGCTGCATGCAGTTTTGGGTTAAAATCAGGATGTACATAGTACAGCCTACAAAGAATAATAAGCACAGAATTTAAGATTGGGAAGAGGGGCGGCGTTAAAACCCCATACAAAGTAACAAGTATTTTAATCTTTACATTTTTAGACTTGTGAGGGTATTATATAATGCCAACTTTAGCGAATAGAGGATGTCGCTTCGTCAGTGCAACAGATCCCTACGGCCGTTAATCTCGGTTTTCCTTGAAATAGCTCCTCAATTATCTCCACGAGGCTAGGTGGGGCACTAACTTCGCCGACAAGCGGCGGTCGCTCGGTCGGTATAGTTCGCTTGCGGACTACAGAACACGGAATTTATTTCTTTTTTGTTTTCGAGGGTGTTATATTTTGTGGGATATTTCACGACGGTGCCAGTGCCTTGAATGGTAGTATTATAATGAATTGGAAAAGATTTGGAAGGAGGTGGTCGTGGCCTAATCCAGGTGTTATCATTGCACTTGCCTGGAGGGACTGAAGAAACCACGAACAACTTGTCAGGATAACCTATGTTCCCCCAGATATTCGGAAAGAACGCCTAGGTTGCCGTCAGACCAGCCTACTTAGTTTGCGAGTGTTCGAGAACAGGGTGCTGAGGAAAATATTTTGTCCAAAAAGGAATGATTTGACAGAGATCTAGAAGAAATTGCACAATAGGAACTACATAATTTCTACTTTTCAGAAATTTTCGGAAATTATCAAATCATAGTGGTGTATAGCACGTATTGAAGGCATGAGATGCCTGAAAAGGTTGCTAGGAAAACGTCAACGTAAGAGACCACCTGAAAGACCTGGGCGGACATATTGATTTGTATTTGAAGGAAATGGGGTGAGAGGTGTTGGTTCAGAAGATTGACCAATGATAGCTCTTACGAACTTCATACTGAACCTTCGAGTTCCATTCAAGACAAGGAATTTCTGCACTAGCTGAGCGACTGTTAGTTTCTCGAAGGGGAGTCTGCTCAATGGAGCTATTTATTGAATTGGTTAGCTCGTTATATTATTAGAGAGCACACAGCAAGACAGAACACTCTGAACGGAACAGTAACAAACATTTTTCGAATTTAATCTGCTCTTCATCTCTTCGTAAAAACAACATTGATATGTTACTGTCGTTCCAAAATATATTTTAATTTGATACATTTTAGTCACCCGGACCATACTCAACACAAAATTGTTCGTTGTCCGTTTAAATGCTTGAGGTAACTGGTTCTAAATTTTTCGGCGTCTTTATCTCCATTCTCCTGGTGAAAATTGAACATGTAGGAGCTTTATGGCTTGTTCTCTTCGCCGAGTAACCTTTTTTTATACTTTTTTGCCACGTTAAACTATCCTGAATATACGCTTAACAGTAGGCTGTTACGAAGTTTAGGTTTGGTTATAAGCTATCTTTGTCTGAAATTAGATAATTATTTCATCTACCTGACTAAGTCCCTTGTACTGCGGCCACTTCTGGCCTATTGTACCAGCCCCAGATGATAGGTGAAGGTGATTGTGGAGCAATTGGCGGAATGAAGATTGGCAGGGGAAACCGAAGTACTCGGAGAAAACCTGGCCCAACGCCACTTTGTCCACCACAAATCCCACTTGACCAAACCCAGGATTGAACCCAGGCCGCCACGGTGGGAAGCCAGCGACTAACCACTTGAGCTATGGCGCGGCCAAATATATCCTTAACTTTCACTGTATCTGTAACATCTATAAGGAAACTGGAACAATTAGTGCTTTAGCGACAACAATTTTGTTTGCACTCATCGCCTGCTGCACTTAGCGGAGCGAGTTTATTGTAGCAGCAGCAGCAGCAGCAGCAGCAGTAGTAGTAGTAGTAGTAGTAGTAGTAGTAGTAGTAGTAGTAGTAGTAGTAGTGACTTGTATTTGGGAGTTGTCGGATTCGAGTCCCGGCTGGGACATCGGCTTTCGGTTTTTAATGGTTTCCCTAAGTCCGCACGAATTCCAGAGTGGTACCTCATTTAGACCATTAGCCCTTCCTTGCGGATCCTCTCCGGTTTATTGTTCACCAATAAGGCTACCATTCCACGCTATACATAGTCTGAGATGCTTGTAGCGTTATAAAATGAACCACGAAGGAAGCAGGGCACCAAACTTCAAGCGAAGGCTCGTATGCCTTGAACGTCTAGTTCATTCGTAACTCGCATCAGATGGATTGCTAAAGAATATTTTTGCACGGTCGGTATAATGTTTTTATATTTTACAGAACAAAAATAACAAAATATACCCTTACGAAACTTGAATGTTTCTTTATTCCGGGATCTAATACCATACACCATTTCAGTACCCTAAGTTGATGTTCCTCCTACCTAACAAGTACATGCGTCTGCCATGTTGTTATTACTGATTTAAGAAATTAGAAAGTTCTCTGTTAGGGTGACCTCCAATGGTATAATATTCATACGAAGTTTAGTGACTGTGGGTCAGCTGGTTCAGAAGTTAAGACGGAGAACATCGACACGATGATCTCTTAAGGTGACTTCCTTCCTTGAAGAAGGAAGGTAGGTTAAATAAGAAGAATGCCGTCTTCTGGGATGTAGCACCGTGTATATTATGTGTGAACCGACGTTTCGGAGGAACGTATGGCATAGTGCAGCCACCTGCTCATGCTGGTTCCTCTCTCGTAGATGTTTCTACCCTGAAGATGGAGGCGATACGTTCCTCCGAAACGGTTCACACAAGATCTACGCGGCGCCACATCCTAGAAGACGGCATTTTTCATAGTCACCGCTGTGAAAAGCTCAAATCTTACATAGGTGAAATAACCTATCTTAAATGAAAGGTTTAGGGATCCGCGAGACACATATGTTATGTCTATGTTGTGTCTTAGAGTAATTCTGTGTTACAGTAAGATAGCCCTTTCAGCGCGCAACATCTAAATCATTATGTAACACCTTATCGCCCTAACGTTTAAGCTTCGATCGCTCAGTAGCCTTCAGACCTAACTAGTGAATCCACTATCTATGGAACAGATCTGTTCTTCAGAAGCTAATAGTCACTCAGCAGTCAAGAAATTACCCATATTTTATGGAACTCCAAGGTTCATTGTGTTCGCAAGTGACTGGTGGCTATCTGAACCAAATGTTCCGAACAATCAAACCAGTTCCGAGGTTCTGATTGACATTTCATAACATCCAGGTGTTTCGCAGTGCGGAGTTTTAACAACTACCTGACTCTCAAGTTGGAGGCCCGTTCCTTGTCGGAAACTATGATATTGAAGCAATGAATATTCAATATTTTATCCACTCCCCCATACGTCTTCATGGGGTAGTGCTCAATTAGTAAGTACAAAGACAACTTTACCTTTTTCTTTACCCTACTCTCCATATCTGCAGATCGTGTCCACCGTCCGAAATTAAAGGACGCCCCATGCCATGGTGAGGCTCGATAAAGAGTGTGACGCATAGGCCCACTTAACTAGACAACAGGAATGCAGCCTAGACAGGATAAGAAGGTAAAGTTGTCCCTGTGCTTAAATAGTTAAGCACTATGCCATGAAGACGTGTGCGGTGTAGAAATATAGCTCCAATTTCCTTGACATCATCGCTAGATGGAGGTGAGTGGTCAGCGTCACGCTTCTGCTGCTTTATCCCCGGGGAAAGAGACCCCGGCACCCATTAGATAGGAGGCTGTGTAGGCTCCAGAGCCGGTCTGGACACTTTGGAGAAAAGAAAAATCTTGAATTGACGGGAATCGAGCCCGGGCCGTCCGGCTCGTAGTCCATCCCTATACCGACTCACCTCTCCCGGTTCCTAGACAGGATGCGCCTCCATGATGACAACCCTAAGCGTTCAGCCTCTCTGTTCTGTATTTTTGCATCTGTATTTGACTCGAAAGTGTAGTTGTGTATAAGTACACTCCTTTATTACATTTAAACATCTTTTAGTGATATGAACCCGGACCTTTAGACTGTGGCGAACTACGTTTCAAGGTGAACCTCTGAATTACAGCTTGCTTGCTGCCAAGCAGTACAACCTGCAAGTTATATTCTGAGTATCTATATGGAGCTCTATTTTTCCCTTAGCTTTTACGTCTGTGCAGAAGATAACTATATCATAAAACCAGAATCTTAAATAAAATTCACACGCATGCGCAACTCACGGTTCATTTTTTTTTTTACTGTTGACATATAATGATTTAAACGATAGCTCAATCGGTATAGCGGCTAAGCTACGGGCTGGACGACCGATGATTCGGGGTTCGATTCCCCGTTGAGGCAAGAGATTTTCCTCTTCTTTGTAAACCTCCACACCAGCTCTGGGGTCCATCCAGCCTCCTATCCAGTGGCTACCGGTATGAAGCTGCAGGAGCGTGAAGCTGACCATCTACATCTGGTACCGATGTTAATCATGACGGAGCTGTAACTTTACTGCTTCATACTTCTTCACGGCGTGGTGTCTAATCGATTAATTTTTATTTTCGTGTTATTTACTCGTACGTTTTTAAAATTTAAATTACCGCTCTGTTAGAACTCACTCACATCTTCAGGAATGTTTTACCGACATCCGGAGGCTGACCTCCCTCAGATCAGCTTCTTTCGGTCATACATACACTTCGCTGTATTTGTATCATTACGTGAAAGTGTCCACATTTGTTTAACCACTACTGTAATAAAGAATCGTTCGTTTTCAAAACTAAGGATCAGACATAAGGAAGAACATGTGTAGTGTGAATGAAGGTCGCCTTCCCTGACATCGAGTGGACCTTTATGTGTGCCGAAAGACAAACCATGCCAGGTAATGAATTAATGAGAATTTTAAAACACTCTTACATACAGATAAGGTAAAGCCATCCCTGTAACAGACCGTGGATGCCCATAGGGTAGTGAGATGTTGAGTTTTCAACATTTTCTCTAGACAATCGGCTCACAGATGTCGGTAAGGTTGTCAGCCTTACACGCCGGCCGCCCTTTACCCTCCAGGAAGATTCCTGCTAATCATTTCCGTTAGAGGCTGAGTCGACCCAAGGGCCAAAATGCGGGCTGGGAGGATTAGGTAAATTGAAAAAAAAAACAATCCAATGACCTCATCGGGAATCGAACCCGCGACCTTCCTGCTTGTAGCATAGTACCTCAACCAATTACGCTACCGCATGCCCCCCTCACATACAGATTCGTTCATTTAATTAGCATAAGGCTTTACGCTGTAGGGTTCTGTTGTGTTACACAGGCGCGAATAACCATCGACGTTGACGCGCCTCTGAACTAATATATACATAATTATTGGTGCCAGAATTTCTAATCTCGCATTTAAGCGTGAAAATGTTTTACGTCTTTGCACTGCATAGAGTATTATAACCTCGTCTATAATTTAATACGCTCTTCATATAATGTGTGAGCTAGATATTTAGTATATTAAACGTTAATTGAATATGATTCCCTAGTCACAGAATGGAATTATCAATTTGCCGGAGAAAGATCATTTATTTCGCAGCCATGTTAACATTGAAATATGTATATCTGGGATCCACATTTTCGCTTATAAATATGGATTGTTTTCTGATTTAGAAATTAAAACGGTTTTATTATAAACAACGTGAAATGAGTTAGAACTACCTCACTCAGAACTCAAGGAACTTGTAAGCAGTAGTGTCTACCGGCCTATGTCCTAAAGGAATCCCCTCCCCCTTCCATATTAATTTCAATGAACAAAGTATTAATTCATTCATCCAGTTACTCATAATCCTGTTGCTCCCACTTGGAGCATAGGGCATCCGTGAAACGCTTCGTTTCACTTCAGTTTCTTAATCTTTAGACAGTCGGTAGAACACCTTGGACGGGGGATCAGCCCATCGCAAGACCGTTACCTGCACAGGACAACACAAACAGAATAAACGTAGACAAACATCCATGCCTCGAGTGGGTTTCGAACCCACGACCCCAGTGTTTGAGCGGGCGATGACAGTTCATGCCTTAGACCGCGCGGTCATTGTGATTGGCGAACAAAGTATAAGTAAGCCTGAAAGTAGCAATATGGATAGCAGAATATTCAGGGTAAATTATCGTCAGGATTTGTAAATTACGAACAAGAAATTAATAAAAGAAAATCACATTACCTGATTCACAGTCTACCTTGTTGAAAAACAATCCACACGTGGATAATATCACTACTGTTAAATACAGTAGTAATGTTCTCCTAGGCTGCAGCATGCTTCATGTAGTATGACGAATTTAAGTGTCAAATCCAGTTTTGTTTTGTTTTACAAATATCCTACACACTACGCACACTTCACCCCCTACGTCGTACACAATACTTATACACTTTCTACCTGAGTACACAAAATCCCTACATGCGGCCTGCCCTGGCCGCCAGTCGAGTTTAAAGGAAAACCACTCGGTTGTTTAAAGTAATTCTTGCTTAAGTATTGACACCAGGACCCATGTCTACGGCGACGTTAACACATCACTCGTTCCATGAACGGCTTCTTGGATCTGTGCGGTTCACTGCTCGTACAACGACTGGTAGACCGGCCCCGAGCCGGACTTGCAGAACCAGAAAGAAAGGAGAGCTATTCACTGCAAGGAATGAAACGAGGTCTGCCAATGGAGTCGCGCTATAACTCATGTCCCTGGAATGGACTGCAACGGCTTCAACTCAACATCTGAAAAGTTTATACCGAGGAATGCACCTCTAATAGTGCCACATTTTCCCACAACGTTCAGTCCGTTGCTTGCTTACACGCCCCTGGCATTTCTGAGAGGCGATCAGACTACTAGAGGTAATAACATGTACGAGTAATTTTGTGGCTTCCCGCTGAAGAAGCAACAGGACCCATTTACTGTAACGCTAAGTTTGTTATTTAAAATACTGAATAAGACTGCGAAAGCGCCGAAACAGGAAAATTGTTGAACTACCACCTGTATATGTAAGATTTGAAGTTTTCACGGCGGTGACTATGAAAAATACCGTCTTCTGGGATGTGGCACGGTGTAAATATTTTGTTAACCAACGTTTCGGAGGAACGTATCACCTCCATCTTCAGGGTATAAGAAATTCGCGAGCGAGGAACCAGCGTTGCACCAGCCCAAAACACATGTAACGGAAGGTTTGTAAATCCCCTCCTTGCCCCTTAAAATCTTAAGCACATTGCACTTCCTTGGCGCTTTGTAACCACATCCGCGGTCCATGATCTGCTGTAGTGACTGTTTTCTATTTATTTACCGAAGCTCTTTCAAATGCATTAGTTACAGAGCGTCAAATGAAGGGGCCGTTGTCACAAATGAATTGAAATGTATGTGGAGGGAAGTCATTGTGGCCTATTTAAGTTACGATCCCATCGTTTTCTTGCAGGAACTGGGGCAAAAATGTGAAATTCATCAGTCAGGATAACAGGACTCTTCACCAGACATCACTGATTTTCAGGACTTGCAAAAGCGCTAACCAATTATTTCTTTCCAACCGTGACACACGGCAGGTTTGCTGGAACAAAATAGTGCATACTAAGTACAGGGCGTCTATTTATGTCGTGTTGCGTGTCCAATATTCTCCGAAATTCAAAGTGGACGAGTTCACAATTGGACGGGTGCGCAATATCAACATTTCACTTGTATATTTTCCGCTTCACGGCAACAGCGTGTCACTTCCGCTGCAATTTTACTTCTCTTCGAGCTGGTACTACAGATTTTCAGACATTCTTTCCAAATGTTTTAGCCATTTTTTCCGGTAATTTATTTTATTATAGGCCTGTCTGAGCTGCTACTCCCACGTTCCCTAATATGGTCGTTACATTTATGATATTCTATATTCTGCGTCAGAATTTAGAAGACACATTTCTTTTGTTGCCGTTCTTTTCGTGTATTCTTTCGTTAACGTCCAACATTCGAATCCATACGAAATCACAGCCATGGTTTTTACTCCGTGGCATTTGAATAAGTTTTCTTTTTTTGTTTACATGATAGCGTATTCACCTGGAGCTAGTGCCGAGCTTAAGAAAGTGTGGATCTGTACACACACTCCTTCATGGCGTAGTGCTTAATTAGTCAAGCACAGGGAAAACTTTACCTTTGTTTACCCATAATACTGTATATTTTATAGTTCCAGACAACTGCTGAATTCCATTTAGTTCTGTTTTTACATCATTCCCTCTCTCATGGCCTAAACTAAACATCATTATTGTTATTATTATTATTATTATTATTATTATTATTATTATTATTATTTACTGTTTTGTATAGCTTGCAGTTGGGTGCATGCGTAGTTTGTTTAGGTACTATGCTGCAAGCCGGAAGGAAACGGGTTCGATTCCCGATGAGGTCATTGAATTTTTCAATTGACTTAATCCTTCCAGCCGCACTACGGCCCTGGGGTCGACTCAGCCTCTAACACAAATGAGTAACAGGAATCTTCCTGGGGGCTAAAGGGAGCCTGGCGCGTAAGGCTGACAACCTTACCGCCATCTGTGACCCGATTATCTAGAGGAAATGTTGGAGCCTCGACGTCTCACAACCCTATGGGCCTCCACGGCCTGATACACGGATAGCTTTACTTTTCATTTTTACATAACTTGTAGTTATGAGATGACTTGTCATCTCAGCTGGGGATAGGGACCTCTTCCGCTGTACTTCTTGGCTGACCGAAAAACTCTGCAAGACATTGTTATTGTCAGTATTCAGGTTTGAAAACATATCCGTGATGGGAAGTATGTCAGCAGTTTCAGAGACGTATTAACTGCTACTTGAGTTTACTTGCAACTCGCGACTATACGGGTCGCTGTAGAATTTGAGCTCTATCAACATTTTGAATATGAAAGGGACTGTAGCACGGCACAAGAGAAACAGACTCCATTCAGTAACTCTGTTAGCTTGGACGCTGAGTTTATATGGAACTCTCAAACAGTAACTTTTCATATACGCAATATGATGACTATGTTGATTAGTGTCTTCTTGGATGTATTACCGTTGTAGTTTGATAGATGCTTACGGACGTTTCGGAGTAGCGTATTGATTCATTTGTGCCCTAAAAGTTGAGTCAGCTCTTTTCTCTGAAACGTCAGTAAACGTCTACACGATCACACAGCGTCACATGTCACAAGATAATAATAATAATTATAATAGTATTTAATATTAAACTTTAATATTAATCGTAATTATATTTAAAAATAAAACCTGCAGCCAATCTGAATATAGGCACGTTAATTTGGACGATTAATTATTTTACATGCTGGTCACGGTGGCCGCGCGGACTAACGCATGAACTGTCTTCGCTCGTTCGAACACTGAGATCATGGTTTTACAATACCACTCGAGGCATGGATGTCTGTGTGCGTTTATTCTGTGTTTATATATAGGTAGCGGCCCTAAGACGGGCTGATGTCCCGTCCAAGGATTCCTACCGACTGTGTATAGGATTATGAAACTGAAAAAAAAAACGCGAACTTCCAAAGGGCTGTAGGGCCATAGAGGGAGAAAAAAATCATTTTACATACATTTAACACTAAAAAGCGTTCCGAGAACCCTTCATACAAGCCTGCTCTTTCCGTGTGCCACATCCTGTTGAACATCTGTGAATTTTTTTAATCACAAACAGTCAAACATTTGATTAAATTAAAACCGGATCTACAAACAAGTTTTCTTCGTAAGAAGGGTTCATTGCTCTAGAAAAAAAAATTGCGATATCGAAGTATTTGTTGTTTTTAAATTTCCTCAAATAATGACATCTAGGCGCGACTGCCATTTGTCTCTCTCAGTCTCACTACAGACTGTGCTTAGCCTCAGTAGAGAACAATTCACAGGTAGCGTGGTGAGTCTCACTGGCCGAGGAAAGTGTAACGGTACTCATTTTGGCTGCAATTATTCTGGAATTCCTTCAGGTAAACATACTTTCTACTAACTGGGATGAATTTAATTCTCTGGCGCTCAAGAAGCGGCTATAAACTTCTAGCAAAGCCAGAAGCCAGTTGTGTAATGGAGTTAGTCGCTGCGACTTAATAAGGCAGCCTTTCCCAGCGATAACGGAACAGTCTGCCTCTGTCCAGGTATGTCTGCACATTTACATCACTGATATTACAGCTATGTGCCTGGTATTCCTAAGCATGTATTGACATTCTCAACGGTATTACCAGATAAACGACCGCCTCCGTGTTCGAGAGATACCCGATTCGAATCCCGACAGGAGCACCAGTTATCCACAGGAACTATTTCATGATTTTCCTCAGTTATTCCAGGCTGGTTCCTTTAAATGATGACAACTATTTCTTCCCCCACTTTTCTAATCCTAGTTGACGCTTTGTAACCTAAGTATTTGGAGCAGTATCATCAGCGACATTGACCATATATGTATGTCCGCTTTCTTCAACATTGATATGAGGGCCTTCATAACTTGTACTCTTCTCCAAGTATAATTAGAATGATCAAGTCAAGGAGGATGAGATGGGCAGGCATGTGATAAGAATGGGGAAGAAGAGGAATGCATATGCATATGGGATATTGGTGAGAAAGCCAGAAGGAAAGAGACCACTGGGAAGACCAAGGCGTAGTTGGGTGGACAATATTAAAATGGATCTTAGAGAGATGGGATGAGATGGTATGGATTAGATTGATCTGGCTCAGGATAAGAACCAGTGGAGGGCTCTTGTGAACTCGGTAATGAACATTCAGATTCCATAAATGGTGGGAAATTCTTGAGTAGCTGCAGAATTGGCGGCTCCTCAAGAAGGGCTCGGCTCATTGAGTAAGTAAGTAAGGCCCTTATGGACACAGTATTGATCGAACGACAAAAGTGACTGAATCTGGGATATGCATGGCCTATTTTGGGGGAAGTGGCAGGCGTGGGAAAGAAAAGTATACACAGATATAGCCGGAAGCCCTGAAGGTAAACTCATTTAGGAGACCTGTATGTAGACATTGTTGGGACAATAGTGAGACGGAACTGAACAAGTCAGCTCAAATGGTATGGCGTTCAATTTATATTCCAGAGGTGCCCGTTTCGAATTTCAGCCGGGTTACCGTCTCTCCTGACAGAGATTATCGTGATTCTGCTCAGCCACTTCACACTAATGCCGGGATACTATCACGACCTCTTCCTCACATTTTATTTCTAATTATTTACCTTTTTTTTCTTGGCACTACAGCCCCAGTGGGCCTAGGCCTACCTCCATGAACTTCTCCGTTCACTTCGGTTTTTCTGGATCTTACACATTCGGTAGAACTCCTTGGGCGGGTGATCAGCTCGTCGCAAGACCTCTACCTGTACACTAACACAGAAAAACGCACACACACAAACTAAACATCCATGACCTGAGTGGGATTCGAACCCACAATCCCGGTTATCAAGCGAGCGAAGACAGTACATGCCTTAGACCGCTGGGCTACCGTGACCGACCAATTCTTTATCTGCTTCTGCTTTATTTCTGATAAACTGTTTCCTAATGATCCTTCCACTCGATGTTATACACTCTGATGATACTGTCAGCGTCACTAAATACTCCACAAATAAGGAATGAATATTGAGACGTACTGTAAGGGAATAAAATATGAGAGAATGTATTGGATAAGGTGAAGTGCCAGGCTTAATGAGCACAATAATGAGCTTTCGGATTCTGTAAGAGACAGGGAGTTTCATGACTGAGTAACTGTTACCTTGTGAAGATCCATTTAATTAATTGTTTACTTAATTATGGACCATTAGACCGGCTCTGGGACTAACCCAGCTTCCTGTCCAGTGCGTGCCGGTGGTAAAGCGACCAGGGCATGAAGCTAACCACTCACCTCTAACTAGTGCCGAGGTCAAGAAAATATGGATCTATGCATCCGCTCCCCCATACGTTTTCATGGCGGAATGCTTAATTATTTAAGCACAGGGGCAACTTTGCCTTTTACCTTACCTCAATACGATTCATTTTAGATAAATCATTAATATTTGAAAGCCTCCTTGGTTTTTGACACCCCTAATATTCAATAAAGCGCAAAATATTACGGTCTTCAACATGGAAATTCCTATTTCAGAAACCACACTGTCTGCTTGGAGGCCCATTCTTATCCCCTGCACGTCCGCAGTTTGCCGTTTGCTGTACTTACCAGAATCAGAAGCAGAGACGTAGTAGCAATGACTTCCGTTGTCTGGCGGAGAACAGTACATAGAAGTAGGTCATGCTGAGTCAAAGTCTTCGGTTCGAGTGCAGGTGGTAGCTACAATCGGTCAGAATACTTGTTCTTGCCGCGTTTCTGGGAACCGAGGTGAACCTCGGAAATGTATTCTCCTGGATGTAACAATTTTATAAAATCTAAGTATATATGTTGAATGGAACGGCGGGGAAGATGCCATGGGCTGCGATCATACCACAAGGGAATTCGATTGCGGCGTCACCGCACCCACGGTTCCCTCAGCATTTGATTTAAATTCAACCCACTTTTTGATTCATTTTTATTAATGTTCATACTACATTGAAGAATGTCGTCTTCTGGGATGTGGCGCCGTGTTAAGCTTGTGTGAACCGACGTTTCGGAGGAACACACCTGCTCAAGCTGGTTCCTCGCTCGCAGATTTTTCAACCCTAAAGATGGAGGCGATACGTTCCTTCGAAACGTCGGTTTACACAAGATCTACAGAGCGTCACATCCCAGAAGACGGAATTCTTCGTAGTCACCGCCGTGAGGACCTCAATCTTACACTGATACTACATTGTTTTTTTGTTCCATGCCACTTTCTGTATGCCTCCTTTACAATGGGCCCTAGGTTACAACGGTTATATATTCGCCTATTTAATTATCCGCCCGTTTGAAAAATTTCTAGTAATTTTTAGTCCCGCCCCCCACCCAAGGTCATCTTAAAAACGAGGAACTGGAAGAGTTGGCTGCACAGTTGACTGAGAAACAGCAGAAACAGGAAGAGTCGGTTTCACTGTCAGTAGAAATTCTGTCTGGGATTGACAAGTACCTGCAGAGACTGGACGACTACGAGGAACTACGTAATTGTGACCCTTCGACAAACATTGTTAAGGCAGTCGAATCGAGAAGAATGAAGAGCACGCATAAGAAATTTGAATACGCTTAGTCGGAAACCTGAAAGGAAGAGATCACATGAGGTACGGAGGTATAGATGGAAAGTGACGTTGATATTTGATTTCAGAGGAAAAGGACGTGAGGATATGAACTGGATCCAAGTGACAGGACAAGATCTAGTGACGGGCTGTTGTGAGTACGGTAATGAACCTTGGGGTTTCATAAAAGGCTGAGAATTTCTTGACAGTCTGAGCAACTGTTAGCTTCTGAAGATGATTCTACCCCGTATTTATCAAATCTCGCAAGAAGCGTTCAGACAGCGTTTCATTCTTGTAATTTGAAGCTTAAAAAGTGTTTCCGGATTTCAAAACCTTATGTTAGATGCTAAATTTTTACTGTGCCTGGATTTCCTCTGGCCTTTGAAGTAAAGACAAGGCAATACGAAGGCCGCTGTTGGTGCTCTCGACACACTTAATTCGACCTATATATGTCACCGGCTAGCTAGGCGTGTGCAAGGTGTGGCGGTCCACTTGACACAGCCAGACAACATGGCCGCCGTTCGGTGTATGCATTTCAAGTTTTTCTTTGTTTTATTTCAGACATACGAAGCACAAATAATATTGAATGAACGTTGTGACATAGCCCGCTTTTAACGTTTGTAGTTTCATAAATGTCTAAGTAACGTTTCAGTTTGTGACTTAATTTGATACATATCTTTGAATGCAATTGTTTTCCATTCGCACGGACGTAACGTTGATGACTGTACGTATGTGTCGATTTTGATATTCTCGCAGCTGTGACTATAAAGGATGCTGTCTTCTGGAATGTAACTTCTGGTAGATGTTTATCGACGATTCGGAGGAGCATAATTCTTCGAAGAATAAGTCAAGTAAGTAGAAGGCAGCGCCTATTCTTTTTTTTTCCTGAAAATGGAGGCAGTATATTCCTCTGGAACGTCTGTAAAATTTTACTAGATTGCACCCCTCCATGTCCCAGAAGACAGTAAAGTACGCTTGATAATTCTAATCTGTAGTATGTACACTTTGTCAAGGAAAACACGATAATACCAATACAGCTGTTTATGCTTCTTTGTTACTGGAAAACTGTTGAAGATATAGAACTGAAAGACACTGTTCCTACTTCCTTACGTTTTCAGGTAGGAGACAGCTAGATCGTACTTTTTAAACAATTGTTTTTCATCGTTCTATTGTTTAATGTCAAACAAGTAAAATATTTTTAAGAAATTATCACTAATTGCGGATTTAATGAGGGGAAGCCGATCACAGTGGCTGCGCGGTCTAAGGCAGGAACTGTCTTCGCCAACTCAAATGCTGGGATCTTGGATTCGAATCTCACTCAGGTCATATATGTCTTCCCGAGTTTATTCTGTATTTGTGTTGTTTTGTTTGTAGGTGGCGGCCTTGCAACGGGGCGATCCCCCGTCCAAGAAATCATACCGACTGTGTAAAAGATCAAGAAACTGAAAAAGCCGCAAAGGTTTAACAAAGGCCTGTAGAGCCATAGATGGACGGATGGATTCTAAAGATAATTGCATTTTGCGGCGACCCGGGAAAGAGACAGATTCATCTGCTGCATATAAGTACCGTCAACTTGTATGACTGAACCTTATTTAAGAAAAGAAAATTTGAAGTCGCAGGGTGCATACAGAATTTGCAGAAGACTGAAGCTTTCTTCTGCTGTGTCTGCAGAGGGCCGACATTGTCAGGTTCACTGTCACCACGATAGTGGCCAGGACAAATTTATTACGAAGCTACACTTGCACTAGGCAGGAACTAGGCATGGGACAATGAAGGTCGTTGCCATGACATTTTGTTTCCATTATAGAGGGGAACAGACACGATTGTATAATTAGACGTGAAAACAAGCAACCTCTAATCATACCAAACTGTAAATGCAAAAGCTCCGGTCGGCCTACAAGATAGTTGGTATTCTACGGTCCTCCTCTGTTATATGAAGCTCGAAAACTGTACACGAGTAAAGGACAGTAAATTTCAGGACTGAATTATTTTGTACTTTTGCACTTGATGGCCATAAATCGTACAAAATATCATTCAGTACTGATGCGGCCTTCAACTGGTGCCAGGGTTACTAGTTCTTAGTACATAACCTCTACCCCCCACCCCCCATATGCCTTCATGACGTATCTCGTGCTAGAGAAGTCTTTAACATATCATTTTAATATTACATTGTGTTGTCTGCCAGCAGTGTCATTTATATAAGTGTAGTCCTGTTCTAATAAACATATGTAGGTAAAGAGCTATCCCTGTAACAGACCGTGAAAGCCCATATGGTTGTGAGACGTTGAGGCTTCCACATTATCTAGACAATCGGCTCACAGATGGCGGTGAGTCTGTCAGCTTTGCACGCCTGCCGTCCTTTACCCCCACAGGAAAATTCATCATACTCATTTTTGTTAGAAGCTGAGTTAACTCCAGGGTCATGGTGAGGCTGGAGGGATTAGGTCAATTGAAAATAAAACCACTGACTTAATCGGGACTCGAACCCGCTCAAGCGGTTAGTCGCTGGCTTCCCATCGCGGCGGCCCGGGTTCGTTCCCTGGTCTGGTCAAGTGGGATTTGTGGTGGACAAAGTGGCGATGGGGCGGGTTTTCTCCGAGTACTTCGGTGTCCCCTGCCAATCTTCATTCCACCAAATTATCCATCTTCACAATCACCCGGGGCAGGCTACAATAGGCCAATCAGTGGCCCCCGTGCCGAGTGGAACCAGCTGGACTCCACTCCCCACTAAGCGAGCGAAAGGAAAGAGTATGAAGGAAAGAAAATAATCCTTCCATTATGCTGCGTATCTCGGAAACTAAAAATAACAGTAGAACATGTAAATATAGAAGGAAAACTGAAAAATCGCTAATTATTCTGTTTTATATATATATATATATGAGTTCGAGTCTAATTAAGTTTCTTCCCCCATTATTTAACTAGCCTCTAACACACCATGGAGGCCCATAAGGTTGTGAGGCAGAAATTAGTACCAGGAATCTTTNGGTAAATGGCGGCCGGCGCATAAGGATGACATCCTCACCGCCATCTGCGTGCCGATTGTCAAGAAAGTATGGGAGCCTCCATGTCTCACAACTCTGTGGGCCTCCACGGCTTTACCTTTTACTTTTAGTATTTACCCCTAAGAAGAAGAATGCTGTAGTGACGACAGGGAGTGCTCTTATAATGACTGAGCAACCGCGATAATGTAATGCATGCTCCTTATCGTTATGTAGGCCTAAGGTATGGCAGTACAGTCATGAAGGTCATGAAACAAAGTGCTGTACCCGCGTTGCTCAACGTCTTCATGGTCTTGATGTATACTGGAGCACTGTGTTGTCTTCCGTGACGATGTAGGCGAGGGATGACAAATGATTATGGAGCAATTCTGGAACGATACAAAGGGCATAAAGACATAAATTATCATTTTTATGGAGGAAACCTAAAAAGCATGACCTCTTGCGTCCAAGAGAGTATCAAAACGGGCATCACAAAATCATAACCGTCATATATTTTCATATTTACCGTAGTAACGAAAAGTGTTCTGAATGTCACGATAAACATATGTGTATTTTTTATTGCTAGTGGGGTGGGACTAAGTCCCTTGTACTGCGGCCACTTCTGGCCTATTGTACCAGCCCCAGATGATAGGTGAGGGTGATTGTGGAGCAATTTGTGGAATTAAGATTGGCAGGGGAAACCGAAGTACTCGGAGAAAACCTGCCCCAGCGCCACTTTGTCCACCACAAATCCCACTTGACCAGACCCGGGATCGAACCCGGGCCGCCGCGGTGGGAAGCCAGTGACTAACCGCTTGAGCCGTGGCGCGGCCACAACATATGTGTAAGTCCAATAATCTAGAAACGTTGAATGTTAAGTAACAGTAACAGACAAGAAAAATTGTTCCATTAACTGCAGTGCAGATTTTGATGTGCAGCCGTGGTAAAAGGTAACGTAACCTTTTTAAAATCATCGCTGAACTTGCTGCTTTATACGGTTGCGATGTCCCCCCTTCATTCTAAAAGAAGAGCGGAAAGTGAAGATTTTGTTTCGAATATGACCATTGCTAGGCAACGGTTCGGTAAGCACCGCCTGAAACCCGGAATAGTGGAGCAAGAGCGGAAGTCCATTGCTAGCCAACAGCTCGCCAAACACAAGTTGCCGCTCCTACGAATAGACACGAAATAATCCATTGCTGGGCAGTGGTTCGGTAAGCACGTTTCGTGGCAACGGAAAAACAGAATAACACGAGCCGTTCGAGGTGGTGATCTATATTCGGGTGGCTTAGAAGTTAGTTCAGTTCAGTAGAGTTGAATCATTCGGCATTCATAAGGGAGTGAGCAGTGATTCCTCGTTCGTCATTTGTCACAGTAGAACAGAAGACACTCGCAGTCCAGTAAGGAATGGAGCGAGTCCTAGGCAGCCATTGATTGTGAGCTATTATAATTGGTTGTAATTGTAAAGAAATGCCAATAAATCCAATCCAGAACCCCTTATATTCGTCACGTAGACCCCTCATTCGTGACAATATTTAAAAGCACAATGCTGAGTAGAATATTTGCATGCGACAGAGATGAATTAACAGAAGGTCGGTAATTTATAGCAAAATGTTCTATGCCATTCCTTGTTACGGCAGTTAAAGTTCATTGTATTAAATAGGCCAGACACGTAGCATGCATGAGACAAAGAAGAGGTATACGGAAATCGTAAGAGCAATAGTAGATGAAAGATGATGTTAAAACATAATCTTGGTGGAACAGATGAAAAGGATGATAGTAGATTGAACTGGTTAAAGGTAGCCTCCAACCCCCGGTGTAGGAATGTTGTAATTATGGCGATGAACTTTTAGGTTCCATAACAAGCAGGGAATACATTGAACGACTGCATAGTTGTCAATTTTGGGCGGTTTAAAGGGATTCATTAATTCTTAATCTCAGTTCAAGTGCTCCAAGTTACATGAGGAGCCAGCAAAAATCTTTTTAAGTTTTGTGAGCGTGAACAGTTGAAGTATATCGGACAGGTATACACTGCAGGGGTCAGGCGGAACACCGATACCATAATCACAGCTCAAGGATTAATCACGGGACAGAGAGGTGAGTGCCTCCATATACATACACATACACACACACAGCGGAAGTTGCATCACTGGGCCGTAACATTCACACACGTTTCTTTCAATTAACTGGACCTTTCTGCTCCTTCCTCTTTCCTGAATGTAAAGCATTTGCCTGCCACACTTGGCATTCACAGACATGGCCTACTTTGTGCTACTCGTTGTTATGCAGACAAAACAAGTCCGGTCACGGTGTATCAATGATCATGTCGCGTTGTATTACCAAAACAATGGCATAACTGTAGTCTGCCATTTCATTCATACTTTTCAGAATACAGAATGTGGACAGTATCGACAATGTAGATTTACTGTCTTTTGGGATGTGTTGCCGTGTAGTCTAAGTAGATCGTTACTGACATTTCGGAGGACTGTGCAGCCTCTATGTTCAGAGTCGATTATTCTACATTGAGGTTGGAGTAAGTACGCTCCTTCGAAATATCTGTAACTATCTACCAGATTACGCGGCGTTACTTGCCAGAATACACTCAGTAATCTTCATAATTATCGCTATGAGAACCTCAAACCCCCGCACTGTCAACATTATTTCTCTTTCATCATGTAGTTGTAGATATCAGCCATTAACAGTGGCCGCGCGGTCTAAGGCAGCATGAAGAGTCTTTGCTCGCTCGAATTCTGGGATCGTGGTTTCGAATCCCACTCGAGACATGGATGTCTTGTCTGCGTTTATTCTGTGTTTGTGTTGCCCTGTGTGTCGGTAGCGGCCTTGCGACGGGCTGATCCCACGTCAAAAGAGTCCTACCGTCTGTGTAAAAATGATTAAGAAACTGAAAAAACGGCAAGAGTCCAAGAGAATGACTGTAGAGCCACAGATAGAAGGATATCAAATTCGGAAGGGTGGCAGTGTTTGGAGGAATGTTTAAAAGTATACGTGGAAGAGCGCTATCAAATGGAAAGTGGAGATGATGTTACACTTACTTACTTACTTACTCATGGAGCTGAGCCTTTCTGGAGGAGCCACCAATTCTGCAGCTACTCAAGAATTTCCCAGCATTTTATGGAACCCGAAGGTTCATTACCGTGTTCACAAGTGCCCTCCACTGGTACCTATCCTGAGCCAGATCAATCCAATCCATACCATCCCATCCTGTCTCTCTAAGATCCATTTTAATATTGTCCACCCACCTATGCCTTGATCTTCCCAGTGGTCTCTATCCTTCTGGCTTTCCCACCAATATCCTATACGCATTCCTCGTCTCCCCCATTCGTGCTACATGCCCTGCCCACCTAATCCTCCTTGACTTGATCGTTCTAATTATACTTGGAGAAGAGTACAAGTTATGAAGCTCCTCACTGTGCAGTTTTCTCCAACCTCCTGTCACTTCATCTCTCTTCAGTCCAAATATTCTCCTCAACACCCTCAGTCTATGTTCCTCCCTTAATGTCAGAGACTAAGTTTCACACCCATACAGAACCAGGGGCAAAACTATAGCTTTGTATATTCTAATTTTTATATTTATGGACAGCAGACGAGAAGACAAAAGCTTCTTGACTGAATTGTAGCAAGCATACCCGAGTTCAATATCCTCTTAATTTCCTCCTGAACCAGGTTTCTATCTGTTATCGTTGTTCGCAAATATCTGAACTGTGGCACATTTTCAAAATATCTGTTTCCTATCTTTATGTCATGATTTTGCCCTGCATTCTGGTGACGAGACAGCAACATATACTTGGAGATGTTACACTGAGAGATTAAACTTGAAAATATGTGTTATTATTTAATTCTGTAAAGTTAATCATCCTGTATATTATCTGAAATGTTCAAGCTAAAATACGCCTGTTGTTTCGTATGAGTGAGAAACGTGGTTCATTACTCAGAGGGAAGAACTGGATCGAAATTGTTTTGAAACAAAAGACTCTAGAAAATATGTGGACTTAGGAAGGATGACGAAAGTGACCATGTGTATAGAATAGTGTTTTATAAATTGTGAAATTGGAGAGATGTGAAAGGAATCGGTCATGGTCTACAGCAGGGGTCTCCAAACTTTTCGATCCGCGGGCCATATTAGGTAATTCAGCACTTTCAACGGGTCGGATAAAATGAGAAATTAATAACTCTATGTATATGAGTTTTATTGAAAGCACACGATTTCATAAACTAAATACAAAGTACGTGAGAATAAATTATCGTATATTAATGACAACAGACAATAGCAGCAAATGCTCATATTTTCATCCAAATTATAATAAAACAATTAATGTGAATGATGGAACTCTTTTTGCATTCTTAAAATCTGATTAAACTGAGGTTCAATTTTGAAACGCTAATCACAAGTAGCGACTTTAAATGTTCATCGGATAAATTTGCCCTGTATTTCGACTTGATGTACTTCATCTGGGAAAAAGTTTGTTCACACAGATATGTCGTCCCAAAAATGGAGATAATTTACAAGCAAATTTCTTTAAGTTTGGAAATTGCTCCGTTCAGAAATTTATAAAATTCGATCAAATTTCCTTCCTTGTATTTGTCTTTNCTTGATAAGTGCAAATAAATCACAGACTAAGTTATTTTCACCTTGCAACTTTAAATTCAAATGGTTCATATGGTTCACCAGATCAGCAAAAAATGCCAATTTCCAAAGCCACTCGGTATCTGAAAAAGGTGGTTCGTGATGGTTTTTCTCGGTAAGAAATATATCAATTTCATTCCTGAGCTGAAAGAAGCGCGAAAGAACCTTTCCACAGCTAAGCCATCGAACTGCAGTATAATATGTCAGGTCAATAAGCTCGGAATCACATTTACCAGTACTCACTGGAAAATTAGTTCAATTGGCGCATTTCTGCACAATTCTTTCGCGGGCCGGATAAAATCACATCGCGGGCCGTAGTTTGGAGACCCTTGGTCTATAGTAACGTATTATCACAGCATTTTATTCGAGGGACTGAGCACAACCGGACCATGTATCATGCCCTCTAACTGACAAATACGAAGGACTCGATTACTACTTCCGGTAAAGTTCTGATGTTAGGTCTGACAACCTACAGGTACTGTGAAGCTATACATTAAGAGAAATGAGGCACGAAAGTGCATCATTTTATATCCGCATGTCATAATAATTTGAGAATGCATCATTAATCCATTAAGCTCTCTAAAGAAGGTATGAAGTTTCGAAACAAATAATCCTTTCGTTTCTTATAAAAATAGCAAATTAATATTATCTTATGTATCGGGGTGACATACAACACAGCTGGACACAAAATTGTTCGTGTCCTATTTGGCGATGGTGAAGGCCTTGAGGGCCAACTGGTGCACTGTGACACTGGACGGCTCGCTCTGCCACCGAATTACGTCACATCACAACCAAACGGTTCATCCATAAACAGGTCAAAGGTATACTGAATCTGTTGCATACCAAATTCATGTAACTGGATTGTCCTTGTGACAGGTGTGACGCAAGGCTGTAGCCTCTCGCGTTCATCTATATGAACAAGAAATATAGATATGAACACTGAACAGACATGGAAATATTTCAGTTGCCAGGAATTTTAACAATGGCATTATGCTACTCGCAAACGATATAATTCTTCTAGCCAAATCTCGGATGATCTACAATACTTAGCACACAGTTTGAATCACCTGTAGCTTCAGAATTGTCTATGAATATAGAAACTGAGGAAACTATAGTAATGACTTCTAGAGGAATTGAACCAATTGTAAGATAGTGTGACATGTTGCGCAAAGGAGAACCCCCCCCCCACCAGCAGTGACGCGGCGGGTGAGTCAGCGCTCCCCTCCCCCTCCTCCGCACGGTAACGTAGCGGTGACGCAACCGGATTGTTACGGTAGTAACAGCGGAATTACTGATAGGATACTGGAATAAATTGTTTGACTTATTTTGGATGCAATGTATCATGTGAAGGAAAAAGGGATTTGAACGTAATATTTGTTAATTTTGTCAAAATATTAGGGACTATAAGAACCGGAAGAGCTCAGTCGGTATAGTGACTGGCTATGGGCTAGAGTTCCATCCCGGCAGAGACAAGGAATTTTTCTCTTCTCCACAGTGTCCAGGCCAGCTCTGGGGCCCATCCTCATAATAATATAAAGATGGCTCTTTCAGAAATAGGATGGGGTGGAATGGAGTAGATTGATCTGGCACAGGATAGGAGCCATTGGCGGGCTGTTGTGAACACGGTAATGAACCTTCATGTTCCATAAAATTTTGGTAAATACTTGAGCAGCTGCACAATTGGCAGCATCATAAGAACGCCTAAGCTCCATGTAGTTAGTTATACTGAAACCCTAACTAAGACAACCTTAACATTATGTATTGAAACTAACTCAGCTAACCAAACTTTCTCCCATACCAAGTGTCTTCGAATTTTAGGGTATTCACCTTGTAGGTCTTCTCAAATTTGCATGAACCGAAATTGGTACTACAAAACAACCACCATACTCTTAGAATAAAACTTTTTGTCACTGTATTTGAATGTGAAGAACTTCATCTATACCCCAGGATGTTCAGGAGCTAGCAGGAATGAGCAGTTCCAATCCTGTACATTATGAGAATCTCGTTAATCATTCAGTTCCATGCTATATGAAGATTACACATCAGTGTTCATAAAATGTGTTATGAACTAAGAATATACTGTATCAGAAAATAGGACACTTTTATATAAGAACCCAATTATACATCTTTCAGACATGTATTATATTCACTGTAACAGGTTTACTGTGTGATCAAAATGACCTCCTAACAGGCAATTTGATTATGATCCTCCTCTAGTTACACCTGATGATGGAAGCAGATTCAGCTTCCAAAAAATTGTGTATTTCAAATATGACCAACACATTATACAGTATTGAATGTCAAACATAATATTTGTGTAATAAATATATCATTATCACAGAACTTTAGAGGTTCATGTTTATTGTGTATTCAAAATTAAAGTACCTGTATATACTCATAAATTAGTGATTTTTCATTAGGAAATCCTATCATCTTTTAAAGTTATGTGCATAGTGTATGACTAATTTATTAAACCTTATTGTTTTCTTTATATTTCTGTTGAACTTTAAGGGAAATATCAGCAGTTGACTAAATGTATTAATGTGAACAGGACAAAGTTGGCTGTGTGGTGTTTTACTGTGTTGTTCCCATTGGAATGGCCAAAGCACTGCGCTCCACATTTCCTCCTAAGTTTCTTTTGGAATAAGAACTTGTATATTCACGAGCACTTTTCGACCTTAAGATGGAAGCAGCATGTACCTTAAAAACATCAGAACCACTGCCCAATCTGCATGACGCAAAGATCCAAAAGAAGAATTATCCATTACCACCATGAAAACTTAAAACAAGTTATTACATATGTTGCAAATATCATTGTTACGCGCTAGTAATTTCAGAACTTATGTAGATAATACAAGACAGGATGGCCATGTTTTTATGAATTACAGTTTGGTGCTGTAATAATTATGGTTTCCTCTCTACATAGGAATCAGTTGTGGGCAGCAAGAGTGCACAGAATGCAGAAACGTTGTACAAAGCATTACTATGGAGTCAGAATTATGAGATCAGTTTTAAAACTGATGAAACGTTCCACCAGAACAAAGTGACATTTCCATCTCACACATTCAGTTTTTGCAAGGGTGCCTGCACTGCTAAGTTTAATCACACTTCAATGTAAGAATTATCAATTTATGTAGCTAAAGTGATATGTTTTATAGAACATATTGAATTATGAGATGATTTTATATCTTGTCTTTAACACTCCTTTCAGGTTGCATGGAAAAGAGGTTTGTGGCTGCAACCATGTTCATCAAAGAGACTGATAACCTCTGAGAACTTGAACAATGTTTCATACTATCCTGATACAGGAAGGTTTTGCATTGCAGGCTTAGCAATACTGTAGACACTTTGAATATCAGACAAATGCTGCCAGTAAAATAAAAAGCCGAATCTTCCTCATCAAGGAATATCAACTGATCTGAAGCTAATGGATAATTACAGTAGCTGGTGCCAAATATCTTTGGAACAGGATGGATGAGGAGAAGTGGTTCACTTTTCTTCAGACACAATCTGAAGGAGGATCCGCATGAGGACACATTAGGTACTATTTATTTTGACTGTGAATTAAATAATAAACCAACCACTGGAAATTTTGCAGATGCCCTCATTACTGTAATTGTTAATAGTTTTGCTTGTAAAGGCCTAACATGGTGCTGTCAAGATGCTGGCGCCATTATTCTGGACAATTTCACATCTTTCTCATGCCATCTAATGCTTCCTCACCACATCCATCCACAAGACACGATAGGGAGACTACCAGTAATGTTTTATATTACAAAACAAGCTCATAGTGAGTGGGTGATATGACGTTCTTTTTGGTGTCATGTTAGTGATTTCATTTCCATGCAGTGGCAACTGGTTCTGCTTGTCACTTGCCTCTCCTACCCTGAAGATGGAGGTAGCACATTCCCCTGAAATGTTGGTAATGGTCTACCAGACTACAGGGCATCACAGTGAGAACCTTAAATCCTCCAAAGATTGATGTGCTGCTGCTACTTCCTGACAATGCTGGATATGGCACATCTCCTTCCCGTATCTGCAGGAACTTTCAGTTTCGTGTTACTGAGTCTGCTATGGTTATATCCCTTTTTAACTGATCCTTCCACTGTTCAGCCAGTGGTCTCACAGCATGAATGCTGACCACAAAAAATGTAAACATAGTCCTTAAACTATTAGAAATGCTATTTTATGTAATGATGCTCTTAGCTTATGCTATCTCATTCCTGCCTGTGTATGTGTTTGCAAATGCAATTCTTAAATCTGTATTTTGTATTATAATTTGTTTTTCATTCTTATGTGTCTTGACAGTCATGGGTCAACTACAGAAACCCATTGACCTAGCTGTGTGTAAGACACTAAATACTTTGTAGGTTCTGCATGTGTGCACATGTGTGCTCAGCAGTTATATGCTATGGTAACCCAAAAATGTGTAATTTCAGAGCTTCCATTTTACTACTATATTACTTTTTTATATAAAAGATTTAAAGAGTCATAAGCAGAAAGGGGTCAGAAGTTTGGTATTTTTTTGAAAAGAATAAATTCAGCTGAATGTAGATTGTATGAAAAGTACTCAGATCATAAAAAAAAACAGTTCCATGTTATGAGAACATTATGTAAAAAGGAATATATTATTATCAGTATTTTATGTGTGAATGATGAGCAACAAGCAGTGTAGTTCTTTATCATATTCTGTGTGCTATGAATTTATCTGTCACCCTTTCCTCAATTCTGACCACAAGCAAGTTGAATTAGAAGAAGAACAACAAGAACAATACTGCCAAATGAGTAAAGCAATCAGTTCAAAATAATCATCCACATGAATGTCTTTGTTCCACTTAGTGATTGTGTAATGACCCTCCATTTTAGTCATTCACTCTTTCCCTACCATTTGACCAAAAGTGGTTGATACTGGTAAGTAGTCGATGGTGCCCATCACTAATTATTACATTTCTAAGAAATGAACATCATCATCTGCAATATTCTGCCATCAAATATCTCAGCTTTAAAAAATGATAAAAATCAATTTAGGCTTGTTTTACGAAATTATTTGCAAAGTAACTCATTTTACCCTATTGACAAATTTGTTGAGCATGCAAGGGGCTCAAATTTTAAGAGTTAATAAATGGTCTGTGTGCTTGTATTATGTGTTGTTAAGACTTGCTTGTTGTAGTGTGGCAGTATGTTTGATGACTGTTTGTTATGAATTTTAATTGTATGTTACAATGAAACTGTACTGATGACATGGCTGGCCAATGTGCTGCAATTGCACAGCATAGAGTTGTTATGGTTGGAAATATGAGTGATTTTGTTCAGGGTCGAATGTAACAGTGGTTTTTTCACGGCCTATGTGTGTTGTCTTGACAACTTGTGCTGTCTGCATGAGGCCTGATTATATATTTTATTGGACAAAAGACACATGATGCATAGTCATCATGAATTTGTAATGTGTGACATGTTTTATATCCAGCCCTATGGGGAGGTGATTGGATCTATGAAGTGAAAATACATGTAAATGTAAATGGGTTCAGCTTCTCAGCCTGTTCCATCTTTAAATATCAAGCTGTCTTCTTCTTGGCTTTCTTGATGCATATCTTCCTGTCAGATGTTAACATAAAAGTTTCCTTGGGGCTCTTTCTGATGGCATCCTCTGTAAATGTTCCTACCATTTTTTCTTTCATGTATTTGTTTGCCCAACTTTTTCAGAAAGAATTTAACAATGTTATATTTTAGCGTCCTGTTGCACTGATTTAAGTCCATGATTTATTTAATCCGTCTTGCAGTGCATACACTCATTTATCTCCTTCTCTCCCTCGCACTACATGTTTCGGCATAATAATGCCATCTTCAGGTGCTTACTTATCCACGTCAAACCAGTTCATTGCATGCCATGTTCTCACATTAAAATAACTAAAATATGTATCTATCATATACATTGTCAAACGTTAAAAATATTAAAATTGTTCAGGATATCACATCGCTACGTCGCCCCTCACTACGTCAGTCACGCCCATTCTCCTTTGTTGGAGCACTCCTTCACTATCTTGTGTGTTGTGCTTTTGTTGTATCGTGCTCCTGCGACTGCGTGTGTTATACTGTTAACACTGTTAACAGTATAACACACTGTTAACACTGCATTGAAATGCTAGTAATCGAATATCACTGACTGTAAGGGCTTCAAACCACTGCCACCACACCAGGGAAACAATATAATCATGTCCAGCAATAATTTCCATAATCAATTGTATTAATAAAGTATGTCGGTTGGGGGAGGGGTTATGGTAAGTCTACATTCAGTGTTCACACAACAGTGAGTCTTAATCTGGGAATGTGAGCATTAAAACAGATAATCAGTTCTCTTAATCACACAAATGTTATTGTGATAAATGTCCCACCCAGATATGACCTTTCACCAAACTCCTGTGTAAATGATGAAGTTTGAGTGTTTAATAGAAAACTTGAGAAACTAAAAAAGGTTTATTTAAACCTTTCTGTAGTAACAGTACTCAGCTCGGGACTTATTCACAAGACATGGAGTGCATTTAAACTCTCAAGGGAGAGCATACTGCCAGAAGAGCAGCAACAGTGGTAAATTATCTGTTTAGCAGGGGCAGCCCATGTATAGGCACTGCGGAACTGCAGCACCCCCAATTTCCACATGATATTATCGATAACATTTATATAATGAGTCCTTTTTTCTTTAATTCTTTCTTTATACTTGTACAATACAATATATAATCCTTAAGCTTAATGTCAGTAGCCAAATCTTTGTATGGAACTGCGCGCTTCTGGAACAGCACCCCCACTAATTTTAGCTACGAGCCGCCACTGCTGTTTAGCATAAACAAATCGGTCCCAATTGTGTTAAAGTGGAGTTGTCTGGGTGATGCGCAGAGTAATTTAGTCAATAACGTGACCCTTGTGTGGAGATTGTTGATAGGAGTGATTGGGACAGGAAGTCCCAGCTCCTCTTGAATGAGACTGATCACACTCTGACTTCACTGATTTCCCAAGAGAATGTCAGTCCACATCTTGTGGGTGACATTAAAGATTCTAGCAGGGATCTCAATCAGGATCGAAATTTAGACACGACTAAAATTATGCCATCACGAAGACTCCAGCAAAGCTGGTTTTATATGCAGATGATACCAATTTATTAATTACTGGAAAAGATGAACTTGAGCTTCAATATAAAATAATGAACGTTATGAAAGAATTAGAAATATGGTTTAAAAAAATAACCTTATAATAAATGCTAAAAAGACATCTGTCATGTCATTTCATTCAAAACAGCGGAGAGATCCGTTAAGACCACAAATAGTTTTTAATAATACAGGAATAGTATATCAGTCTGAACTGAGATTTTTTGGAATTCACATGACAGAAACCCTAAAATGTTGCGCTCATGCTCAATTTCTAAAAGCAAAGCTATGCAAAGTAATTTATATGGTGAAAATATTAAAAGAAATAATGAGTCCATATATGATAAAAATTATTTATTTTTCAAATTTTGAGTCATGTATGAGAAATGGTATCTTATTGTGGGGTGGGGATGGGGAAAGTAAAAGCATTTTTCAATTGCAAAAGTGGGTTCTTCGAGTGATTAGTGGTATTAGTAGTCGCACGTCATGTAGACAAATTTTTAAAGATTGCAATGTTTTAACATTGCCTTCTCTGTATATATTGGAGGTGACATGCTTTATCAAAAAATACAAGGCTTTTATGGCAATAAATTGGGACATTCATAATTATAACACATGAAGAAAATTTAATTTTCATGTACAGCACTGTAATACAGCTCTTTTTAAGAGGAGTGTGATAAATGTGGGAATTAGTTTGTATAATAAGGTCCCCGATCAAATAAAATAAAGGGAAAATTTTAACTCATTTAAAAAGGAATTAAAATCTTTTTTGCTGAAACATTCCTTTTATTCAGCAGATGAATTTGCGTCTTTTGATTTTTCAAGTGTGTAAATGTAATATATAGCTGATTAATTTGTTGTATTGGTGTAAAGACAATGAAATTAATGGTAACTGGATCTAGATAATATTATTCAGATGACAAACCCCCTATATTAGGGTGGTACAGTGCATACTGTAAAGATATGCACGAGAATTAGATGTAAAACTGACAATTTCCTTATCCAAATGGTTGTAATACCTATTTATTTATTTCGTTCTCACTAGATCATTGTTACATGATATGGGCCAAGTCTGTTATGTATGTATGGACTGTTAAATGATAATAAATGATAATGACTACAAAGATTACTATGGTCTCGGATGTGCCCTGTAATCCGGTATAGGTTTACCAACATTTCGGGGTCACGTACTCTTCTCATCTTCACACTCCAAAATTAAAGAGAGGCACGTAACCAGCAAAAGGCAGGTGGTAGGTGTCCCCCTCCGAAATGTCAATGAACTTATGCCGGACTACACGAAGTTACATTCCATAAGATGGCATTTTCATAATTAACCATCAGCCGACATCTACTCACTTTTTTTTTTTTCTTGGCACTACAGCCCCAGTGGGCCTAGGCCTACCTCCATGAAACTCTCCGTTTCACTTCGGTTTACTAGATCTTAGACATTCGGTAGGACTCCTTGGGCGGGTGATCAGCTTGTCGCAAGGCCTCTACCTGTACACAAACACAGAAAAACGCACACAAACATCCATGCCCTGAGTGGGATTCGAACCCACGATCCCGGTTTCCGAGCGAGCGAAGACAGTGCGCAGACACCTTTAGCGCAGGCAATTATATTATATACACGGGAAAAATGTCGGCTATGAAGGTTCTGTTACCACATTTCAAACGTCAACGAGATGGGCAACAACTTCCATCAAATCGTTGCATACGAGTACCACAACTACCCACAAATTATCACAACTTTCTGCCATCTATCATTGATATCATTGACCAAGTTCATAGTTCCACTTGGAAAACATGTGCCATCTATTGACAGAAATGCTCTACCACATGATTTGCAGCCTACCTATCTCTTTGGCTACGAGAGTGAGAGAACGATACAATTCAATCAGCTCGAGACGTGGAAAGCCTCAAGTCCCAATTTTCGTTTTCATCTCTGGCATCCGAAGACTTCAGTAATTCGTGTCCGATGGTATGTCGTTCGAGTTAACAACACACAATCCGAGGCTAAAAGTATATTGCATATTCGTCTGACATTTAATTCAGCTTATATTGGCAATATTTCTTTTTAGGAAATGAGCAGCAATCCACTCGTCAAATCCAGAATAGCCAAAGAGCCGTGGTTATGTCTGTACCTTCACTTTTCAAGTCCCTCTCTCCAGGAGACATCAATATAGTTACCCCGGCATGCAACTATGGAAATCATAGCCATCATAGCAAAGAGTGGCGTACGTATCAAGTTACATGGCGCAAATTTCGAATCGATATAATATTTTAGACAATACTGAAGTAAACTTTCTACGGTTCTTTTTAATTTTGATATATTTGTTTTCGGTTCTATCTTTGCGGTTGACATCGAGGTATGTTGTCAAAATAGCGTTTCCTGTTGCGTTTGGATTGGGCATGACCCCTTCCTGCAGCTCTCTTTTCTGGTGGATGAATGGATGGATGGATGGATAGACAGATGGGTATGACTGATAAAGTGTATGCATTCCTTTGAACATCGTTGTAGAACAAGTCAGTGTATAAATAAATGCAATGAGCAACTCGGCAGAAGAAGCACAATTCATTTGGTGTGCCTAATTTGGAAGCCTTTGAATTTCACGCAAACAAGAAATTCCTTATAATTATTCCACAGTATCATTCATAAATCTATACACAATTAAGAAGCTGTTGTTTCACAAAGTAATAGGCAAAGTAGAATTATGTGGTAATACNCCCTTGTCCAAAGCATCATGAACTTCATCGTCGTCCTTGCAATGTTAATGATAATGATGATGACCATGATGACTCAATTGTTCCCCGTTTTGAGCTTCCCTCCATGTTAAATCCTTTCCTTATCACAGATTCGTAATACTTGGTGTGTGTTACCAGATGGCAGTTTATATGCATCGTATTGCCAACATTGGACTGCAATGTGTTGCAAAGCGTATTGGTATGCTTATGGTGGAAAGTTGCGTATTGTTTACAATGACGAGATAAATAAAGTAACCAACTGAACAGGTTAATGTTAGCATATTCAACTGTTCTGTATAACTATAAAACAGTTTTCTGTACTAAGCCATGCAACTTTTATAATGTCCGTTTATAATCGGTGTTTTACATGTTAGGAGCCGCTGCTTCTGACTTCGCAAGGTTTTATCAGAGGTGATGGGTGTTGGTAAACTGCTTAGTTGAACCGTTAATAAGGCCGACTGCAATGTTCATAATTCTGTAATACGTAAGTTATACTGGCAGTTTTGTTATAATATGCTTATGTAGGTTTTGGGAGTAAAATTATAATCGTGATTATAAGTTCAGCACTGATACCCAATCATTTATATTTCTAGTGATTATCAAGTGAATTATCATGGATATCCCCCTACCAGAGGAGTCTCAACCCCCTGGGCTGCATGATGGGCAAGGTTCATCGGGATTTCCACAGTGTGATAACATTCCTCTACCATCATGTGGTTTGCAGTTCAACACTGCTGCTTTCCCTCCCCCAATTCCACCAACTGCACTGCCAATAGCAGCACCAGTCTTACCACCAGAAGCAGCACTACCTCAGCAAACAGCAGAAGCAAATATTGAGCAAGCAGATGATCCAAATAGGTTGGTGTGTGAAAACATGTGGTTTGGTATTAAATTTTGCCCATGTAACAGTATTCTCCATAAGTACAAATTTATTATAGGTATTCACCAAGCCGTGCAACTGCTGAGGATGATATTCCTATCACTCCTCCTCCACCAAAGTCTGAACCTCCTCGTGCTCATTCATTTGGACCTAAAACTACTGTGCTCGGGAAGGCCCAAGCTAAGAAGAGGTTGCTTGCTTTCTCCATGACAAAACAAGGTGGTGGAGCAGGATTGTCTTTTGGTTTCCAGAAGAAAATGGTGCCAAAAGTGAATACTGGTAGTGCAAAGGTATTTGCAGGTATGTAAGGCTTTCATATTGTTGTAAGTTTAGAATTTAAACGTTACAGAGTGAAGGAATTAATGGAGGAGCCCACATGTATAAAATGAAACATGCTTGTAACCACATTCAGGAGTTTAATACTAGTCTGAGCCATATGAGAACAACTTTCTACAGGAATATTTGGGTTTGACTTGTGTCTGAATTACAGTAACAGTGGATGTGATCGGGCATTTATTAGTTCTGACATTTTTGTGAAGTTGTAAGATCTTTTGATTTTTTGTAAGTTTGTGAGTCAGTATTCGAACTAAAATGAGGATTCTTCATTAAATTTATTCCTTTCTATTGCTGAAGATTGTGTGTGTTGCAAGTTTTCATTCCTTTTCTTGTAGCAAAGTCACTATTAGTTCTTTTAAATAATGATCTGGTGCCATTTTGTAATAATTGAAAATGTGTGACGACAGAGAACAAACTTAGGAACTTGCATGTAGGTTTTTTATTTAAACTTTCTGGGTAGCAAATTCATGGAAACGAAACAGCTTGTTATGAATAACATAGTATGTTGATAGAACTGTTGAGTTTCTAATTTTAGTAAAGTTTAATTTTGTATGTATCGAATTAAACTTCACTCTGTGTGTCTGTGTGTGTATACACACACACCGACTATGTGAAGTATTGTGCCCAGAATGATCCTGTTTGTTTCTAATTATAACTATCATCTTACAATTTTAATTGAGACTGATCTGAGTCAAAATGTTTCTGATGATGGCAAGTAATGATAAATATGACTGTTATTTTAGACATTGGCCATTGTTTCAAATACATCATTGCAGAAACTGTATCTTTCCTGAAGCACTGTGTTAGACGGTGTATAATATAATGGGACTGAACTGCAGAAAAACACAAAATTATATTTAAGCATCCTGTTACACTCAATCAATATCAGCAAGAGGATTCTGATATATCAGGACCTATTAACAACAGAGAAATGAACAATTAAGAAAGCTGGTGTTTTTAAAGTTTAAACTACGTGCAGTGTAACAGCTATGCGAGAGAAATATGCCTGATGATGGCCATTTATGGCTGAAACATGTAGTGTAGACAAAAAGAAGACAACAGAACTACAATAAATTGTTGCACTTAGGACGGAGTTTGTGTCATACATTGCAGAAAAGCACATTTTTTTTAATGTGATTGAAGTTCTTTTTTGTGATGATGAAATTCATTCTCATAGATTGGTAGATCAGTGTGTACTGTGGAGAAGTGAAATGTTGTCACGTGATAGAGTGACTATCGACGGGGTTTGGATTGGTGATCGGATTTATTGGACTCTCTTGATATGGCATGTGGCTACACTTTACAGTTCACTTTTACACACACACTAATGTCCACAGTCATGATATCACTAGCTGTTGCTTGGTAGCGACTTCCAACAGCAGACATTCTCCTTCCTCAGGATTCCCGAACTGTCCCTTGGCCTAGCTACGACGACTCTTAATTGACTAAATAACTAACTGTCTCTAGACTTGTCCTCCTTATAACATCTTGGCACAGACCTTGTAGAAAACACTGCTTCCCATTATTGTTTTTTCCAGTTGTTGCCATGGGAACATGCTTGTTTGTGAAGTCATTACTTAGTAACAGCTGTCTGTTGACTTCGCAGTTCTTGCCTAGAACAAATATGCCACAATATGTTGTTCCTTATTATTTACTGCTGGGAGACATCTTAAAAATATGTTATTCTCCAAAACAGCGATGAAACGGTTTGGTTTTGAGGGCTGTGATAAAATGTTGTTAGATGCAGTATTGAATGATTTTGAAATTCTGATAGTTTAGAACTTACTGAACAGTTAACCTTCATGGACTTCCTATTTTTTCATAGTACAGATACTTCGTTGTACGTGTGAGTTTTAAAATGGCCTTTAATTGTGGTGCATTCAATTAATTTAGATCATATATGCGTTTTCGTTTTTTCTGTCAAACACAAGGAACACCAAATAACTCACTCACATTCTGTTGTACTACCAGTAAACTCAGTTATGCACAGCAGAATGTGAGCAAGTTATTTGGTGTTTGTTGTGTTTGACAGAAAAAAAATTAAAACTCATACATAGTACTAACACACAACAGGATGTATTCCTTACAAGATTAATTTAGATCATTTTCAATTAATAGCACTCACTTCAAGGAAGATGAGGTGGGCAGGGCATGTAGCACAAATGGGGGAGAAGAGGAATGTATATGGGATATTAGTGGGAAAGCCAGAAGGAAAGAGACCGCTGGGAAGACCAAGGCATAGGTGGGTGGACAATATTAAAATGGATCTTAGAAAGATAGGATGGGATGGTATGGATTGGATTGTTCTGGCTCAGGATAGGGACCAATGGAGGGCTCTTGTGAGGATGGTAATGGACCTTCGGGTTCCATAAAATGCTGGGGGAAGTTTTAGAGTGACTGCAAATTTGGCGGCTCCTCACGAAGGGCTCAGCTCCATAAGTAAGTAAGTAAGGACTCACTTTAGTGGGAATTGCTTGCTGGTCAATTGAAAGAGGTGGAGAGGATGGAAAGTGAACTGTTGTATGGGTGGTAGAGGAGGAATGTGAAGGGAGGAGGGAAAATTTGGCCTGTCTGATTGAATATATGCCATTTCATCGCATGCAGCTTTTTTTTTTTAACACAACTGTTGCATAAATCATGGTGTACCTGTAAGTACAAGGTTGTCGCAATACGGGAAAAGTACCAGAACTCATATTTGAAGATAATAAAAATATGAACAAATATGGGGATTTTAAATCTGTAAAACAAGCACTGGTCTTAGGGGAGTGTGGGACCATGGTGATCATGTGTATGGGGCTTTTTAACAGTCTAAAGTAATTAAACGGTCATGTACCATGAAATAATGTTTTTATAAAGTATGTAGAGATGTAGTAAAATTAACATTTCCTATATTGTGGTTTTTGAAATAGGAGTCACATCTAGAATACTCTAATTGTAATCAGTTGTTCATCAGAAGAAAACGGTCAATTATACAGTGCTTCATGTTCAAAGATTCTTTTCTGTTACAAATACATATATGTCAAAAATTGCATGTATGCATCTAACGCTACAGAAAACCCCATTGTTTGGTGATACATAAACATCAAATCAGTGTAATATCAAAATTTTTGAAAATTTAAAATCTGCAATTATATCACGTTCAGTAAAGAAAGGTCATGCTCTTGAAAGTTAATGGATTTGTTACACTTTCCCGACAAATATTTAGTCAAAGGCACTGATTACTATGACACGCGTATTACTCTAAATTACATTTAAGAGATGATAAATAATTACATTCATCACAGCATAAAAGATTGTTTTACACTGGTATACAAGGTTATTGCATCTTGACCACAAAACCAAACAAGAATGTGCCTTTTCCAGAAGTAAATGAAAAAAAAAATGTTTGGTGTTTTAAACAGTAGAAGTGGGCTGTTCAGTGTGAGGCTACAACATTGGGAGCAAAGCATGCCAAATGTGTATTCTTGGAAATTTGCTATCAGAAATAACATTAGGATTTGTTATTAAATATTTATACCAAAAACATTGTTGCCTTGAAATGAAACCCTGGATTGCTAACTGAAATGAGCTTTTCTTAATTGGAAAATAGGGTTCTTATATGTCATGTACATGTTAAGGCATTTTTATAGTCCAGATCTTTCAGTGAATGTGTACTGTACTGCCAAGATAAATTTTACTTACCATAATGCCAGAGTTCTGGCAGTTACCATACCTTATGGCTTACAGTGTTCAGATTGTTTCTGTGCATAAGCTAGAAGTACTTGATAAAAATAAAGCTACAAAATATAGAAATTTATAAGAGGTTCCAGATTTATGTCGTTCTTGTAGTGGTATCTTGTCTTGGTTATGTTGTTTGCTTTTCATATAGAACTTATTTTGTCAGATCAAACTAAATAAGAAAATATCCAGCAAGTCTGATGAACAACAGTGCCAGTATTGTGTTGTCATGTTTTTGTTACTGTTAGATTTATCTGTGAAAATCTCCTTTCACATTCACTTGACATACTGGAATTATTTCAGGAAGGTATTTCAGTGGTAATAGTTTGTGAACATTTTTCTCAGCCAGCTTCTCTAAGAATCCATGAATCACCTATCTGTTACTCAGTCAAAATCTTTTGGACAAATTTCTTCATCATAAAATGGTATATGAGCATTGATCTTTTTTGGCCACCATCTTCGATCTTGTACATTGGCCAAATTTAGTGTACAAATTCCATAACTATTGTACATTCTCTCTTTGGACTCTTCCCAAGTGTTTTTTTGTCTCTAAGCAGAATTTCTTTTGTAAAAAATTAATTTTATTGAAACGATGTATAAAACTATTCAGAATGACTAAAAGTCAGAGATATTTTATGGAGAATGAGTTTTGCTTTGTAGATGTTCTATTTGCCAGCAGAGCTATGATCACATGATGCAAAGTTGTTAATGCAGATTTGTTCTGGTTAAAATGATATGTCTCACACGTTTAGTACTCACCAGAGTTTATTGTATTTCTCACAAGTTTGTCATTGCTTTCATACAAGACAACCCAGTTATATTGGTTTTACATGTTTGAAAGCAAGTTTTCTGCTCACATGTTAAATTCAAGAGTGAATTTCTTTACTATTTCTCATAATTGAAAATAAACCAATTTGTATTAAGTAAAGAGGTACATTTCATCACATCGTGTGTCACTGATGGTGCTAACTCTGGTATATTCAGTATGTACATGCTATATAAAACTTTCTCATAAGTTTTTAACTGTATGGTACCATTCAGATTACTTGCTCATCTGTAAGAATGGCTTTTGATTGTACATCTGCAGTAATATATTGTCTTTTTCTGCAGTTTCTTCACTTTATGCATGACATAGGCTATAGATCTGATTTCCATTCTGTCAGTAATATGAGCCTCACCATTAACCTTACCTCAGTCAGGCCATCAGTTGGCCATTGGTGTTCATAGTGGTCATTCTTTATGAGCTAGGGATATGGCCTTAACTTCTTGTGAGTTAAAGGTCTCCTACTGTATAATTCCTGAACCAGGACATAAATAAGTGTGAATTCACTATATTCACTGCCAAGAAGCAGAACATTTTTGTGTACCACTTTTTTGTTGTCATAACCCAATAAGAGGCAATATGATGGTCACTACGGTCAACTCCTCATGTGTGTTTAGGGTAGTCTGGCACTATATTTGTTTTATTTATTTTTAAATCTTAGAGGGAACTTCTGTCACCCCATTTTGACTCCATGTGTGAAAAGTAGTGAGAAAAAGAACTTTTTTATCCCTTAAAGCTTCAGCAGGCCTTCATTGCCTATAAATGAAAGCATATCAGCTTGCCATATTTCCAGCAATTTTTCTTTTGTAGTTTTCAGGCTCTCCTTTTCTAGTTTGTACTGTGCATGTCGTTACCATGTCTATACTTAATAGCTCAATAGCTCATAGCCTACTGAGATGGTATTTGGTGTCTGTGAAGGCATGGTATCATGAAGGTGTGTTAGTAAGTCTTTAATAAGAACAGAATACAATTGTTTTACTACTCAGGTAGCTTTCAGTAGAACCAGGTTCTCATTTTTTGTTTTACAAATGTGTGACTTGAAGTTATATATATTCCCGTTACTGCTGTCATATTCCAACATGTTCAATCAAAACTTTACTGGCTTTATAGGTTGATGTGTTTTGAAGATACTGTGGTTTCAACAGCAGTGGTACTAGGCAAATAATGAAGTACTTTGACCAATTTCCCCCCCCCCCACAATGCTGATTTCATTTGGTCCTCCATTTTGAGTTGCTCTTGGTCCTCATGTGCTGCAAGTAGGTTCAAAAATGAGGGCTGAAACTCACATGGGATCTTACCTGAAGAGAATGGTATTTTGTTTCCCTGTGTCTGAGGGAAGTAATCATTAAAATTAGTCGTATGTGGGTTCATGATTGTAACAACACAAAGCAGCGCCTTGAAATCAGGTAGGATTGGTGGTGACTAGTCTGTGATTCTAAATCACTACAGGCTGATCATGTTCTGCTTCTCTTTCTGATTCCATTCAGTAGGATAAGGCCCAGTAAATCTTGGTCAAAAGAAGGTAAAAATAGTCATTAGGCTCAGTTCTTCAGTCAGAACATGTTGGTACAACTGCTTCATGTTCAATATTATGAAGCGGGGTAGTTCCGCTAGGCCCAAGATCCAAATGAGTAAACTCACTCCATTTGATGCCTACAGTCTGTCCTCTCACTCTTACCTGTCCTACTGTCGTTGTCACTGACATCAACATCAATTATAATGTCACTGCAAATAAAGTTTAATGTTTTTTTTTATTATGAATATCTAAAATAATCAGTATCCCTTCATTGTTCTGCAGTTTCCTCCTTGCCATGATCGACACACACAACAAAACTGAATGAACTGTGACTACAAAACATATCTATAAATACCACTTTGGGGGCATGCAATTATAGCATAGTTGGTTGCGGCACAGTGCTAAAAGCCGGAACGTTGAGGGTTCGCGATTCCTGATGTGGTCGTTGGTTTTTTAAATTAATCTAAACCTTCCAGCTGCTTTATGGTCCTGGGGTCGACTTAGCCTCTAACAGAAATGAGTACCAGGAATATTCCTGGTAGCAAAGGGCAGCCAGTGTGTAAGGTTGTCAACTTCTCACAACCCTTTGGGCCTCCATGGCCTGTTATAGGGGTAGCTTTACTTTTACTTTTTTGTAAATACTACTTCATATCCTCAAAGAACAGAAATTTCCCCACATACCAAGCATAACTCCTACCAAAAAATTGGGTCTGTGATACCATAAAGATTTCCCCTGAACAGTGATGTAATTTTTTATGACTTCTGATAACTTCATATGGCAGTTGTAAATTTGAGATACAGGTGGTTTCCACATTTGGGGTTGACTATCAGCCTTAGTTTCTGCTCAGGAGAGGTTAAAGATGATTCTGATTTTCCATAAACACTTTGTACATATTGGCATTTAATTTCTTATGTTGTTATCATGGAGACAAGTGTCTCTAAATATGAAATAGTTTATGGCAATAGTGGATTTTCACAGATGTTTAGAAATTCTCATGATTGATGATCATTTTCATTATTCTTATTGTGCAAGCCCATCTCCCATGCTTGCAAGTCCAGACATAGGTTATACAGTTCTTAAGTGTGTTACATGTCAGGCGTGAATTTAAAACATGCTGTTGATGCAGTTTTGCTTTGTAAATCATTCCATGCACATCTGTCATTCTTGCTTTGCTGCATACATCCTTAGCTTTATCAGATTTAATGACTAATGCCTCAGAATTGGAGCAGGAGAAATTATACCAGGTCATGCTTGCCGAACTAAGAATGCATTAGTCTCCCGATGTGTGTGAATGGAATTACTTTATTATATCCCAACAGAGGCAGGTGGTTTATCTACCATGTGAGAGCCATGATGTCTGGCAAATAAACACAATGGCAAGGTTACATCACATTACATTCTGTTGAATGAATAGTTCAATTTCTTTGCCACACAACCATCTCTGTTGATAAGAATTATCATCACCACCCCCCACAGCCACCACTACTACCGCCACATTTTAGGACATTATTAACTTCCTGATCTTTCACTGGTGAACGGAATACATTTTTACTTTCTCATGTATGTAGTGTATATAAGAAGCTATTGTGATGGTGAAAAAAAGATCTCATGATTTTGATAGTTTTACACATTTTTAGCCCTCCCTAAATATGAATATATGCAATACTTTCATTATATTTCAGTGTTTAATTTAAATGTATTTATTGTAGCAAAATTATTAGTATTCCATCTGTTTTTTTTTCTTCGTGTAATCATTTGAAACATATGATCTGTGTACGACTTTCCTAAGGCACTGCAGTGGATGATGATGGGGTTCAAGAAGCTAAGGATGCAGCAGTGAAACAAGAGAAACAGGCTTCTCAAGTGAAGAAGAAATCTTCAAAGAAAGGGCTTACGAGAGATGACAAGGCACGGGCTGTTGTGTCAGCTATAGAGGAGATAAAGAGAGAGGAGCTGATGCTTAGAGGCGTTATTGCATATGGTAGTCTGGACATGAAGACAGCTGTCGGAGACATGACAGCCCCTGTGCCACTCCTGGGGCAGCCTCTGGGAATGCCACGTAAGATATAATCGCTTTCTTTCTTGTCTTCTAACATTCATTTCATGCATTCATTTCCTTTATTTTCCATATATCCATACAGGTAACAAACCTAGGATGTGGAAATTGTCCCTTTTGAAAATAGATATATCAAAATACAAAATTACTTGAGTCACATAATCAAAATCACTTACATTAATCGATTAACATAAATAATATAAAGTAAACAATTTAAAAAGATTTTAATTATTAAACACAAATAAAAACAACTTACTATAAAACTTGAATTAATACAATTTTATTTAAATTACCTATATTAACTAAATTAAATACATTACAAATTTACAGACTTATGACCAGTTATGTTCATAATATTCATTCATGGAATAAAAAGAATGATGATTAGAAACTTCTCTCATCAGTAGCCAACATTTTTATTGTTTGAGGAAGGTGATTAAAAACTTTAATACCTGATATGTACGCACCTTTATTGTATTTTGTTAGGTTAACTGCTGGTAAATATAAATTATTGAGGGCTGTAGTTTTATATTTGTGATTCTCATTGTTAAAGTTAAATAAATGTTTATTATTAATTGTGTATAAAAGTAACGAATATATGTACCGAGAGTAGAACATCATTATTTCCAAATTATTAAAACTCTAATGTGTGTGGATGATTTGACTGTTTATTTTAATGATACTTATGCCTGCAATCTAAGATTCTCATACCTTCATAACATAAAGTAAAATCATATCCTCTGCCTCAGAAGTATTTAGTGTCCTGTACATCTAACATGAAAGTGGAGGTGGCAGAATTGTTAGCAAGAGGTTACCACCATATTAGAAGTTGATGATGATTGAATAGGTTGATTTGCATTTTCATTTATTACAGTTGTGCTGGGAGTTGATACAGATTTTGCAGTTTTGCAATGGAAGTACCAGTTCCCCCTGTGTTTTTGAAGTCCCATATAATGCTAAGCTTTTCTTCCAGTAAATTCAGTTTCCTCTCACCCTGCATTGCCATTATGCCTTGCCAAACACAGATTCAAATAAAATGTCTCTAGTGCACACAGCACACTCAACTAATGGACAAAATAATAAAAATGACTAACTTTAATACAGTCAAATATCATTAGCTAAAATGATGTTTGGAAGCTGGTGACTCATTCATCAGCTTAGCCAAGGGTTGAAAAGATAAGTTGACCATTTATCCCCCCTTCAAAAAAAGTAAACAAAAAGAAAAGAGGCACAAAACATAGGGAACTCAAATGAAGTGACATGTATTTTGCAGGAACTAAAACCGTGAAATGGGAAGAAATAAATGGCACTAAAAAGTTATGTACATGTAAATCACAGGAAAATGCATATTGCAGGGACAAAAATCTGAGATTTTACTGTATACGAAGGGAGACCCAAAAATAACCGGAAATGACCTGTTGCACAAGCATTCTTTGTAGTTACGAGTTGTGCTGCTAGGTGGTGTTAGCTGGGGGTCTCCCGCGACTGTTAGTGAGCTGGTGTCAGTCTGAGTTAAGTGGTGTGTCTGTGGTGCTCTGTTGTGTGCGTTCCTGTTTCAACCCTTTGGTGATTAGTGAGATGGCCGACCAGAAGGAACAAAGAGTGTGCATGAAATTTTGCTTTCTGTTAGGGAAAACTGCAGCCGAAACTGTTGGGATGCTTCGGCAAGCCTTTAATGATGAT
>NW_019724588.1:528126-567069 GCF_002891405.2 Cryptotermes secundus | reverse complement strand
GAAGGTTTGCACATGAGACGGGTGTCTGCAAAATTTGTTCCTCGCTTGCTCGGAGATGACCAAAGAGAAAACCGCGTGAATGTTTGCCGCGACTTGAAGAGTGAAGTGCAGAACGATCCAGAATTTCTTAAAAGAATTGTTCCTTCTGGTCGGCCATCTCACTAATCGCCAAAGGGTTGAAACAGGAACGCACACAACAGAGCACCACAGACAAACCACTTAACTCAGACTGACGCCAGCTCACTAACAGTCGTGGGAGACCCCCAGCTAACACCACCTAGCAGCACAACTCGTAACTACAAAGCATGCGCATGCAACAGGTCGTTTCCGGTTATTTTTGGGTCCCCCCTCGTATGCTGTAGTACTGTAATCCCAGTTTTTCAGCAGATGATGCCAGTTCTTGCTTTTTTCAGTGTTCCACATACAGTAGAACCGTATTTAACATTCCTCAATCTAATGTTTTCTCTCATTTAACATTTATGTGTAAGTTTGAGAACTTATCATACTGTTTATGTTTTGCAGTTAAACCCAAGGATGACTTTGATTTAAGTGGAAACCCACTATTGGAGCAGCAGAAAGGTGCAATTGAGTCACTGTTAGACAGCCTGTTGTCACAGAGTGACAAACACAGTAATGACAAAGGTGCAGTGAATTCTGAGGCAGAGGCAGATGGAGGAAGATCTGAAAGACATGATGGAGGGAGGAGAAAGGAAGACAGGAAAAAAGACTCTGATAGAGGCACCAGTAGTCGACGCAGGGCCAGTGGGCGAGAAAGGAGAAGAAGCAAGGAACGACACAGTCGGAGTGGAAAAGATAGACACAAGGATGGAAAACGATCCCGTGCTCCACCCACAGAACTGCCCATGAACTGGACTCAGTTTCGTTCAGGTGGTTATCGTATAGAAGAGATTAGACGCCTCAAACTGAAGTTAGATGACCGAGATCTGGGAGGCAGCTCAAGTGGCAGTCGTAGAAGAGATAAACATTGTAGGAGGTCCAGGGATCGCAGAAGCCGGTAAGCTTATGTAGTATTGTTACAGAGGAAGGGGCATATTCAGGACTGTCTAGAAGGGGCAGCATAAGAATGTTTAACCTTTAACGTACGGCCTTTTAAATTGCCGGCAGCTCCCTACGGCCGGAATTTAAATCGCCCCAATTGATGATCTTTGCAAACCTTGAGAAAAAAATACATATTTTCCGTTCTATGCAACATAGAAATATGAACTAAAAAGAATCTGAAAGACAAGAGAATTTTCTACATATATGTAAAAGATCAAGTTTTAAAACTGAAAAATAAATCCCCCTGTCTGTGGTTTTCCATAGCCCCTACGCGAAGCTATCGGCAAAAATTAAAAATTCCATAAAAATTGATAGCAGCATGCCAGAATTATGCAGTTTTGGTCTCCCCTGTTCTGGTTACATTCCACACCATGCCAGTGCCGCGGGGTCTAGGCCACTGAGTGTTATGAGAGGAGAGGCTGATTTCATCATGCCTACACGATTTATATGCGTTTGCTTCTTAGCTTTCATTCTACTAAACAGGGCCATGTTTGTTTTGTCATTGCAACATAGGCATGCTAGCCTGGGTTCAAATTGTACCTAATAGCGTTGACGAAACAAGGCTCTAAGTGCTATAAGAAATTATTCAAGGGCATATCAACCCATACAGCACTTGTCGTATATCGGTTATCTCGAATAACAAGAAATAGACAGACTATAATCCACTTTCACACGGAAGGAAACAAAAGTGTAATCTTCCGTTATACGAAACGTTTGGTTCAGTCACCTACACAATACGCCTTTGCCTGCACAGAATGATTTATCAGAGGACGCAGACATTCGAAGAATACGTATGCTGTCCTGAAAACATTTACTACGAAGCTACGTTCTATGCAACATAGAAATATGAACTAAAAAGAACCTGAAAGACAGTAAAATTTTTCCACACATACGTAAAAGAACAAGTTTTACAAATGAAAATTAACTGTGATTATTTTGTCATGAAATGCAAAATATAATCTTTATTATATATGTTATGAAATTCCAAAATACTTACCCGTTGTTTTTTCTTCATCCTTGAATCATGGTGGTGATGTAAAAATCACTATATACAATAATATTTTGTTCAGGCTACACTTTGACTCGCGTGTGCCAGCGCCGGAAGCAGTCCGCGACACACAGCGCAACATCACACTTTTCGCAGTAATAAAACGTCATTTTTCGTTTCTTATTTTGCGAACAAACACGACACCGTCTTTGTTTTCCTTTTGCGGGCCAATGTTGCGAATGTTTCACTTCTAGTCGCACCATTTGGGCCCCAGATGAACTTGGCCTCCCCCGAGAAACGCCACTGACCGTGAGATTTGCCTCATGTGATTCAAGAATCAAATCCCGCACCAGTACTTCGCGGAACTTTTTGTGTGTCATTTTTCCACCACATGACTTATGTAATAGATATGCATTTAGAATAGTCATATCTAGAAGGTGGAAAAACAACTTCTTTGTCCACTTCCATGTCCTCCGAGCAATGCCATAACTGTTTACCATCCTGTCAGATTTATCCACAAAGCCCATGTGTGCATTGTAGTCCTCAATTACATGGGGTTTGACAGCATGGCCAGATTCATCTCGGAAGTTGCCTTCCAATGGAGGAGGGTGCAAATTCGTCAGAACATACACATCACGCTTGTCTTTCCAACGAACAACACTTAGATGCCCCTTGACCCTTGTGACAACATCCCCTTTTTTCAATTTCATTGACTTGGGCCGAATGTCTTGTGGCATTCCACGCCTATCATTGCGAACGGTGCCACATGAATTTATTTTCCTGTCTAAAAGATCGTCAAACAACGCAGGAGAACTGAAATAATTGTCCATGTAAATTTTGTGTCCCAAGCCTTCTACTCTTCGAATTAGCTGGAGAACAATGCCATGCGTTGATGTAATTTGTTCTGTCGCAAGTTGTCTTTGTTTGCCTAAATAAACTGTCATGTCATATGTGTAGCCAAGAGAATCGCAAAGCTTGTAAATTTTTATACCAAATCTTTTGCGTTTCTTTGGAATATACTGCCGAAAAATCACTCTTCCTTTGAACAACACTATGACTTCATCAACAGCAAGACGCTCTGCTGGATTGTAAAGTTCACAAAATTTGTTGTTCAGATTGTCAAAAATTTTTCTAATTTTCCAGAGCCTATCATACTCTGGGTCATCTCGATTTGGAGGAGCGTCATTATTTTCAAAATGTAGGAATCTCAAAATATGAAGGAAACGGTCTCGTACCATGGTGTTACGGTAGAATGGAGTGTAGTATTGCTCATCTCTTGACCAATAATCTTTGAGGGTGTCCCGTTGGTCGTGGCCCATTTGAATTATTATTGCCAAAAAATTATATATTTCTTCAATTGTAACGTCAGGGGGTTGAACAGAGGGGCCTGGAGCATCTTGGCGTGCCAGAAATTGGTGGAAATATCTATTGCTTTCTTGCACCAAGATCTGGAATATTTGTTGGAAAAACAGAATGAAAATGGAAAAAGGAGAGGACTGTGAATTTATATTTGGGGCAGCTGATCTGTTGATTCCACTCGGAGGACCAGTGAAGTCTAGTACCTTTGGCAAATCCCCGGGTCTTCTATGACGAAACCTAATTTCCGGTTCCTCTGCCTCGTTGTCTGATGATGATGATGATGATGACGACAAAATACCTGGTCGAGGATCAGTGAAGTCATTGATATCATCTAATTCCTCATCCGATTCCTCTTCCATCAATATTTCTTGCAGTTCTTCTGCATCGAGGCGTTTGGAATACCGGGCACGTTTTTGAGGTTCCATCTTGGGGGGGGGGTCTGGAAAATCGAATAAATTATGTTGACTGACAAAGACTCACAAAATAGTGATGCAAAGTAACTGTAATAGTATGGAACAATAGGCTAGAAGTGGCAGCAGTACAAGGGACTTAGTCCCACCCCACTAGCAATAAAAAATAATGACTGTAATAGTAGTCGAAAAGAGTGCCAGTCCGACACTGATACCGAAAGTCACAGTGACGAAGATGCCCTTTACTCACAAAGTAATACTGGCTCAGTGGGTTTATACCTCTTCCGAGACACAAAATAAAAATAATATACAAAGAAATATATGATATGAAGAAAGTCGTCTTCTGGGATATGACGCCGTGTATTCGTGGTTTTTACAGACGTTTCGGAGGAACGTATCACCTCAATCTTCAGGGCAGATGAATCGTGTTGCGAATACAGATGCTACTGCTTCTATATTCGCAACACGATCCATCTGCCCTGAAGATGGAGGCGATACGTTCCTCCGAAACGTCGGTAAAAACCACGAATACACGGCGTCATATCCCAGAAGACGACTTTCTTCATAGTCATCGCCGTGAAAACCTCAAAACTTACAAATATATGATAGTCTGACACTCACCTTTTTACGTGAAAAAGAAATATTACACAATCCAACACTGACTTCCAAACTGATAGTTCACCACTGAAAACGATTCCTTGAATACTTCACACTTTCTTGAAAGTTCTTGAAGCACTGATCTGCAAGCACTGACGAATATTTCCCCTTCAGTTCTCAGAACAAAGCTGGGCTATATTTGGCTGACCAGGTCACGAACACTCATATATAAACGTAAATATTATCGAAGCCAGTACCGTGATAAACGATTTCTATGTTCAGAGCTAAGGAATGAACCTCTGACATGACCCTGCGTGGGTTTGTTTTGGTTTCAAACCCAACATAAAACCGTCAGCACTGACAAAGAGTGCACATGCCATGTGTCATAAATCAGTGACATTAGGCCAACTCAGGTTGCTGCCACTGTCATTCATTTGTGACATTAGGACGGTAAAGGATGTAGTGGATGAGTGCTGCTGTGTCATGGACATCTGTGTTGACTCCAGTCTACATTGGACTACAGATATTTCAGATAAACAAAGTACTACAAAGTCAGCAGGTGTTTTTGCAGCCAGTTTCTTTTAGTCTGATTTAAGACACAAAGGTTTACTGCAGATCCATTTCCAGCTTGGAAGTGGTAGCTGAACTGGGAAACATTTTATTTTTCAGCATCTGTATCAATATGATGTGTTTCTCTTTTATAGGAAAGACTTTGGCCAAGCTGTCTGTTGTAAAGGATAGCGGATTTTTTTTTTAAGTATAATGAAACCACAGTAGAATGAGCATAGCATATAACTGGAACTTTACTAAAGTGACAAATGCCATTAGAACCAGTTTCTTAACATATGTATGGAAAACTTGCATGTAAAACAAGAGATTTTTCCCAATATGTTCATCATAACAAGTGAGGAGGACAAAGAAAATTTGTTAATGGTTAGTGTACAGTGGAGCCTCGATAGAATGTAAATTTATAACATTTATAAGAATGCTTGTTCCAGCAGGTACTGGTGTCATAAAATGGGCAAAATACATAATCTTTAAATAAGTTGTTGTAATGGAAATAATGACGAATAATTCAGATTCTTGTCTTCTGTAATATTATCAGAACCGAGAACTTAAATATTTTCCTACTTACATAATCTCATTTATTTGTAATTGACAGTATAATAAGAAGTCCCCTTCGTATGCAGAGGTCCTGTTCACTATTTGTTGTATGTTCATAATGCACAAACTTAAAGTCAAACCTACTCATATTATTACAGGCCAGTTAAAATGCAGAATAGATACCTGACACTTTGTTCATACTAATGCCTTTTCTTGCTTTGAAACAGGAATATTTCCACTAAGAACACTGGAAGTCCTTGACCTCTAAGCATCCTGAAGTAACTGATCATTGTTCCTTCAGCCAATTTGACAGATGATCTTGTCTGGCAAAAGCACTCAAAGAATGTACGTAGGTTGTACCGAAAGTCATGAGCAACTTTTTTTACATGCAATCTGGGAACAGCAGACAAAAGAGAGTATGGTGGTAGGTGGAACCAGCTGTTGTGTTAACCTTGAGTGTCTTGTGACATCAATAGCTTGCATCACGTGACCAGTATCCTAACAAAATGGCCGACAACTATATGTCATTTCGCCAGCATGCTGTCATTGAATTTCTTGTGAAAAAGGAAATCCCTGCTGCAGAAATTCATCAGAGATTTCAGTGTGCATGGGTGTGAGCAGTGTTCGAAGATGGATGAAACATTTTAAAGATGGGAACACCAGCATCGAAGATGAGCCTTGGAGCGGTCATCCTCTAACAGCCTCAACTGAATGCAACAAGGAAAGAGTGGACGAGATCATTCAAGATGACAGGTGTGTGACTGTGAACACAATAGCCTGAGAACTTGGAATAGGGCACAGTGCAGTACAGGAGATGATTGAAAGCTTGGGCTATAGGAAAGTTTGTACTCGTTGGGTCCCGTGGTTATTGACTGAAGACCACAAAAGTCAGCGAAAAGCCATCACTTCAGATCTGCTGCAGAGATATCGACATGAAGGCAATGATTTTTTGCTCTGTATTGTGACAGGTGACGAAAGCTGGTTTCACCATTTCGAGCCTGAAACGAAACAGCAAGAGTATGGAATGGCACCATTTGCATTCTCCATCAAAAAAGAAGGCAAAGACAGTGCCATCAGCTGCGAAGGTGATGGACACAGTCTTCTGGGATGCAGAGGGGTTTATTCTGGCCGAATTTCTGGAACCTGGGCAAACCATCAGTGCTGCTCGTTAGGTCCAGATGCTGCACAAGGTCCATTGTACATTGTGCGATAAATGTCTGGGACGAAACATCATCATCCTGCATGACAACGCTTGCCCCCATGCCACTCGCCTCACATTGGAAGCAATTGCAAAGATTGGGTGGGAAGTTCTTCCACACCCCTCCTATAGCCCTGATCTGGCACCCTCCAACTACCATCTTTTCGGATTTGTGAACGATAAGCTGCGTGGACAACATTTTGAGACAAGGGAGGCAATTCAGAAAGCAGTGCGTCAGTGTCTTCAGATGGCTGGAACGGAATTCTACAGAAGGGGAATTTTCAAACTCCAAGAACGCTGGGAGAAATGTGTACAGAGAAGTGGCGATTATGTGGAAAAATAAAGAAAGGTCTGTAGATTGAGGTGGTGTATTTGGTTTGTCAATCATAAAGCATGTTACTTTACAAAAAATTGTTGCTCATGACTTTCAGTATGACCCTCATATATTTCAAATCAATTTATGCATTATGCATTAGTTTAAATATCACTGGTCTTCAATTACATAGAACAACTAATCATCTTTTATTTTTGTTCTTTGAAACAGTGAACAGTGGTGAAGTCAGTCCATGCCATCTTCCCGGTCCTGTGTTTGACGGGCTGCTAACTTCACATAGTCATGCTACTTCAAGCTACATTTTCAAGATTAAACATTTTCAGTTCATTGCCATGATTAGGGTTGAACATTTTTTGACCTAAACAATACACAGCACAGCCACATTTTTCAACTCCTGTTCAGTAGGCAAGTGACACAGTACATATTGAAACAAGCTACTGGAATTGGAAAGTTTGTAAGCCGTCATATTACATGTCATGTTACATTGCGGTGTAGTCAATATTGTAAACCCACAGTGTCAAACACAGTAATAAACAATATGTCATGCCAACCTGCAGTAAAGATGTCAGTTGTCAGCTATGTGTGTAATAGGGCAAACATGTATCCAGTTTGTGAAAACAATATAAGAAAATAGAGAAGTATACCAATTTGAACATATACCGAAACCACAGTTCCTTACAAAACTGGCTAAACAGTAACAGAGGTACACATAATCACTATGTGTGTGTGTATATATATATATGTAGCTGAATATCTGTCTATCTGCCCCTCCCTGTTTCTTCTGAATAACAGGTCAAAAAATTAGCCGATATAAAAAATGATCCTCTTGGAGAAACAACTCCAGAAATATTGTTAATCTGACTTCTTCAGCATTATTCACCAGTTTGAGGAACAAAAACAAACTAGTCAGTTGCTCTTTGTGATAGAACGCCAGTGACACAGAAGTGAATGCAGAATGCAGTGAATGAAGATTTGAAGTCAACATTCTTTGAGTTGTTTTGCAAGGAAAGATTGGCTGGCATGCCAGTTGAATCAGTGACCAAGGTAATGGTCATGAAGACATATGGGGTAGTGGCTTTTTAGATCCACATATTCTTGACCTCATCACTAGTTGGAGGTGAGTGGTCAGCTTCACACACCGGCATTTCACCCCCAAGGAAAAAAGAGCCCCTGTTATCCATTGACTAGGATGCTGGGTGAGCCCCAAAGAGAAAAATTATATCTTTACTGGGACTTGAGCTCTGACCCCTTGGCCATCCAACCCATGGGCAGTTGTTACACCGACTGTGCTATCCTGGGTTACATTGTGTACCAGGTAGTTTCTAAAATTTTGTTTTTCATTAAACTTTATGCTTTGTATGTTATTTTTCGCATTGTCATTCAAATTTGCAGGTGAATTCCATGAAGTGTTACTGAATTTTGGTTAAAGCTCAGAATTTACTTGCTTCTGAAAGCATATTTTATTTTAATGATTTGAATATACTATTTGAACTCTCCCAGAGATGTCTTTAAGTTTTATTTCTTGTTTCTTTCTTTAGGTCTCGGGAAGATAAGAAGCACCGTAAGTCACCAGCTCGTGATGCTTATAAGGAATGTAAAACTGAAGAGGAGTTGGAATATTTATATCGTCCATTTGATGGTCCATCTCGCTTGCGTTTCCCTCTGGTTATCACAAACCCTACACAGATGATTATAGAATATCCCCGAAGTTTTGTCCGTTACACAAAAACTCGGCCACCAGTTTCATTCTGTGAAAGTCCTGACTCAACCAGTGCTCAGTTCCGTTCACGGGCTGAAGTGTTTGGTGATGCCACCTCTGAGATGGTGGAAGTCATGAAAGAAATCATTAACAGTAAGCAGAAAGAAGAACTGATCCAAATTAAACGAGAACCTGATGAGAATCTTTCCAGCAGCTTGGCAGCTCTACAGGTGTCATATGATGAGGCAGAGGTTGGAGGCAGTCCGTCCTCCCCTGAGAATGTCACTGATGGCAGACGGAAAGAACGAAGTTGGTATCCTGAAAAAGACTATATCATGTCAACAGAACGTGAAGATAAAGATGAAAGTTCAATTACTGAAACTGAAATAGTTATCAAAAATGAGAAGGAGGATTTAGAAATGGATAGGGAGAATGTAACAGATAGGAAACTGTCAGTAGAAGTGATGGATGTTGCTGAAAATGACCACCAAACATTATCAAATAATGAACAAGTTAAAGAGAAAACACCTCAGATGCAGTCTCCTGATGTAACTGTTGGTGTGCCAAATACTGAAAGGACTACAGTTCGTTCAAAGTGGGACAGTGATTATGAAGAAGATATGATGTCAGCCGAAGAAGCCCACCATGATGTCACTGGAAAGGAATCCTATAACTGTGAACTAGAGGATTCCAGCAAACTCACTGGTCCAGATTATTTAGCAGAAGAAAGTAAAAATAGGGGCACCGGGGAATATGATAAGAGCTCAGACACCCAAGGAGAAGAGCAACTATTACAAGATGAAGAGGGGCAAAATTCAAGGATGGAAGAACAGAAAAAGAAAGCTCATCTAGAAGAAGGAAGCAAAGTAATGGAAGAGACTAAAGAGGATGGTGATGATGAAGGTAGTGAAGGTGGTGGTGATAGTGATGATGAAGATGGTTGTGATGATGATGATGATGATGATGACGACGACGATGATGACGATGATGAAGAAGAAGAAGGAAAAGAAGAAGGTGGGGGTGATGGTAAGGATGCTGATGTCGAGGATATGCATGCCAGTGAATATACTTCGCAGACGGATGAGCTGAACAAAGAAAACTTGGTTTGTGCAGAGACTAGCAGTGAAGGTAACACAGATCAGAAGCTTGTCTCAGAATATGAGGAATTCATGAAAGCTGTGAGCTCTGAAACTATTGCTGCTGATGAACAAGGTGATTCTGGTGATGAACCATGTCAGCATCTAGAATCTGCAGAATCAGACAGGGAGGCTTCAGAAGGAGATATATTTGAGAGACGACAGATGGAACTAAGTGTAAATGATACATGGGATGAAGATAGCAAAGAGGGAGTGGAAAGTAAGGAAGATAGGGTAAATACTGATTTCATGTTGCAGGAGGAAGTGATTAGAAAAGGAAGGGAAAGTAGTTCTAAAAAGAAGAAGAAACAGGACTCCAGACCACGATCCAGTTCCTCTTCTAGTGAAGAAGAAGAAGAAGAGAATTTGAAAATTAAGAAACATGAAAAGAGACGAAAAAGTAATAGGGAAATTGAGAAAAAAATGGGTAGTCGTAGGAAATTGTACACTAGTGATGGTAGCTCCAGTAGTGATGATTCCAGTTCATCTTCTAGTGAAGAAGACACCCGTGAAAAGAGAAAACATGTTAGGAAAAGAGGGAAAGCTAGAAAGAATTCAGAAGATGTAAGTGATGATGAACTCATGGAAATATGTGAAAAAATTAATTCTGAACATAAGAAGGCATCAAGGAGAAAAAAGAAATATTTTCATAGAAAAAAGCAGCAGCGTAAACGAAACAAGAGACGGAAAGTTGAGACAAGTTCCTCATCAGATGATAGCTCAGATTCAGATGAATCTTCTTCAAGTAGTTCTGAAAGAGGCCGTAAACGCCACAAAAATAAGGAAAGTAGAGGTTATCGGAAGAATGATGAGGACAGTAGTTCTGAGGACAGCAGCAGCTCCAGTTCTTCAGATTCATCTTCTTCATCGTCATCCTCTCATGGAAAGAGGTCAAAGAGGAGGAGGAGAAAAAGTTCAAAGAAAGCAAAAAAAGAGGCACGCAGGAAAAGAAAAGAAAGAAGTAGAAAGAGAAAGAAGCGTTATCGTCATTCTACAAGTGGTGAAATGGAGAAGAGTGGCAAAAGCAAGATTTCCAAATCAAGTCAAAAAGGAGAAGGGAGTCACAGATTATCAGGCAGCAGACACTTGAATAATAAGGATGACACAATCAGCTTAGAGGAATTGGAGGCACAGATAGTGAAAGTTAGACATCAGGATGGTGATGATATGTCTGCAAGGCACCTTGGAAATGCTTCTGATGTAGATAATGAACAAAAGAAAAGGAATAGAAAAATAATGAAGGAAAACAGAAGGGCATTAACATTAGAGTGTAGTAATAGTAATATTAGCAGGGACTGTAAAGTACTGAGTCAGGGTGAAAACGAAGAGAACAAAAAAGAAAACCGTGGAATGTTTGTGGGCAATGATGTGAGTTCTTCTGGTGAGAGTTGCTGGGAAGAGAGTCATAGGCCTAAGAGAAAACGAGACAAGGTTACAGAAGATAGTCACGAAAGAGTAATGAATAATGACACAATAGAAATAGAAGAAGAAGAAGGAGAAGTAGAAAAGAGAAAAATTTTGAAGAAAAGACGCCGCGATCGGTGCTCCCGTTCTGCATCACCCTTGAACGATTTCAGTCGAAAACGTCGACGATCTCCATCGACTTCTCCTGAACACTCACCCACTCCACAGCGTCGTAGCTCCAGTGATGCAAAAGAAAAAGGGCACAAAGAAAGTGCCACATCCAGAAATCAGACAGATAGTGGATGTAATTTAAAGCATGGAGATGGAGAGGGGCGAAAGAGAGGGCATAGTCAAGGTGACATGGAGTTGGACCCAACAGATTTTGTAGACCAATCAGGAATCAGGAATCATTCCTTCATGGAAGAAGTGGACCAGTCAGGCTTTGAAAGTTATGCAGATGATACGTTTGAAGGATTCAAAATCAAGCAAAGAGAGGTGACACTGGACGATAACAGGATCAAGTACATCACTTCCCAGTATTTTAGTTCAAGTGGTGAAGATCATGGCAGGGAGAATAGGCATACAGAGGATTTTGTGAGTCAGAATGAAAATAAAGTCAACAGGAGACATGGTTTAAGACAAAGTGACTGTGAAGTTGTAGATAAAAGTTCTGAAAGGGAAAGAGATGATTTTGAGAAAGACAGTAGTTCACCAATGTTGAGAAAAACGAGACAAGAAATTGTTGGTGAGGACAGAGGAGATGAGCCATTAGCAGAATGCGGTAAAGACAATAAACCACGCATTAAACATGACAATTGTAAGAATTTTAACACCGAGACAAGTGAAGACTGTTGTGACCACTTTGGTTTTTCCAGATCGATTGAAAAGAAACAAATGCAGAAATTGAGTCACAGAGTTGCAGATTTTGAAGAATCAGATAGTATATATAGTCCAGGTGATCCTTTTGAAAGTAGATTAAATTCTGATTCTGTGAAAAAGAATGTGTCTGACTACATTGACTCATCAAGTCAAGATTCAAAGGTGGCTGACAGTTATCCTTGTGATATGTCCTTGGATAGCCTGAGTAGTCCACCTTGTAGTGTAGTAGAGGAGCCTGAAGCTGTGATACATAATGAGCATTCATGTCGTATCTCTCCATCAGTTTTGGGAAATCTTAAAGTCACTGGCCAGTGGAGTGGTTGCAGTTCGAGAAGTCGGGGTTCATCTTTGAAGGGTGATATTCCTCAGATTGACTCATTCATGTCATTGGAAAACATTCCATTGCCACCACCAGCATCTCAGAGTGAAGGGAATGAAAATGAGAGACAGCATGGCTTTGAGGACAATGAAAAATCACATGAAATTCTGCCTCCTTTACCATCAACAGTAGCACCACAAGTAGGCAGCAGCAGCATCATCAGTAGTAGCACCAGCAGCACCAGCAATAGCAGCTTCACTGAAGATATTCTTGGCCACGTTACTACTTCTGATAATGATACAAAAGCATCTGCATCCCAGCCACTTGAATCCTCGCTTGGTCTGCGCAAACCTTTAGGTAAACCCCCAATGCAGAAACATGTAATCACAGTAAAGCTTCTTTCTCCTCTTGCCCGACTTCAGAGTGCATCTGAAAGTAAATCTTCACATTGTGAGACCTCAGATATACAAGCTCAGACAATAGTTTCTAATGAGATAGCAGATTCTTCTCATAGATCTGTTGAAATTGAAAGCAGAATTGAAAACAAACAGGAACATTACAAGAGCATCAAATCAGTATGTCACAAAGAGGATAGTGCATCAAATGAAGTGAATAAGAGCAGTGAAACAGAGTCAAAAATACAAATCAAACATCCATGGACTTCTTTTGGCTTTTCTTTTAAAGCTGATGGTAGCAGTTTAACATTATATGATGACATTTTGGAATCAAATGCCGCTGAAGAACAGGTGTCTTCAACAACTGTAAAACCAGTTCAAGAGGTTGATAAGCAGGAGAAAGGTCAGTCTAGTGAAGCTGTTGCCAAGGAACGCACACGTAAAAGACCATCCCGTTGGGGCATGATGACAGCTCCCATCAAATGCGTCACAGAAGACATGCAACAAGATGATGCTATCACCTCTCAGCAGAAGTGCGATACAAATCACAATCATTCTGCAGCAGCTGTAGCTGGTAGCAGTTGTTCAGAAGGAAACAAAGAGTCATACAACTATAAGCAACACATTGTTCTGGCAGAACCTAAATCAGAAGATATATTAAATAGAAGGAAATTCACTGAAGAATGTGACATGGATTTAGGGTCCAGTCAGTCTGAAAATACAAGAAAAGATGATAGAGATTCAGACAGTTGTAAAATCTTTACCGACAGACATTCCAGGGATGTTGATAGAAGAGATAGGAGGGATAAGGGGAAAGAGAGAGACAGGGAGATAGCCAGAGATGAATCTGAAGACAGGGATATAAGTAAAAAAGTCATAGGTGAAGACATGGAAACTAACAGCAGGCAGTTGGAAGAAAGAGACAAAGATAACAGATTAGAAGAAAGCTCAAATGAGAGAGAAAAGAGGGATAGTAAGAGAGGAGAGACTACCAATTACATGGAAAATGAAAGGCAAGACTGTGAACAGAGAAAAAAATATAAAGACTGTGACAACACTAATGTAGAACCACATGACAGAAAGAGCATCTCTGACTCACAACTTTCATCTGATTACAAAACTGACTGGGAGGATGGTGGTGAGAACTCTCATGAAAAAAGAGAAATCATGAGGTCAGATCTGGGATGGGGAGACAGTGGGGACTGCATTCCAAGACTGAATTCTACTGCGGATCCTCCTTGGGAAAGCAGAGTTGTGCGTTATCGGTCACAGTCAAGGTCACTTTCACCTGAATTCAGGGGCTGGGAAGATCAGCCTGCTAGCAGGATAACAGAAGATGATCAGGATATAAGTAGGTTGGATGAACAGAGGTATGTGGGTCATCCACGACTCAGCCTTGAGAAACTCGACAGTGCAGAAGATGATCGAGTCAGGGAGGGCAGTACTGTCAGAAACAGTAGTAGAGACTGTGAAAGAATGAGAGAGAGCAGTAGAGATAGGATGGGAGGAGGTAGCAGAGACAGGCTAAGGGAAAGCAGTAGGGACAGGGACAGAATAAGAGAGAGCAGTAGAGACCATGATAGAATGAGAGACAACATCAAGGATCATGACAGATTGAGAGAGAGTAACAGGGACCCAGAGAGGATGAGGATGAGCAGTAGGGATAGGAGCAGACTGCGTGATAATAGCAGAGACCGAGATAGGTTGCGGGAGAATAGTAGAGATCGAGAAAGGTTGAGGGACAGTAGTAGAGATATGGATAGGATTAGGAGTAGCAGCAGGGACCAAGACAGGATGAGAGATAATAGTAGGGACCGTGAGAGGATTAGAGAGAGGCAGGAAGATAGGGAAAGGAGAGATGAAAGATGTATACGAGATCGGTGGAGTGTTGACCTGGACAGAAGTAGAGATCGGGAAAGGGAGAGGAGAGGGGACAGGCATTGGGAGAAGGTGAGGCGGGAGAGAAAAAAGGATGACAGAAGCAGAGAACGTGATAGAGACAGAGGTCGATGGACTGAAAGGAGAAGTCGCAGTCCAATAGGTGAAGATCCAAGAGAGCATGAAAGTACTACACCGGGGTACTATATCCCAGATATCCCATTGCCCGTGACTACCGATGGTGAGTCATGGGGTCCAAGTACTGGAGTTGGTTCAGGAGAAGCTGACATGGAACTCAGTTGTTCACCAGCATCATCCCCATTAGTTGGATTTAAGCGCAGCCTTGCTGATTCTACCATAAGTGATTCTGAGTTAGTTGCTGCTGCAGGGAAGCAAGAAGAGCATCATCCATCATCTCCATTTCAACAGTGCAGTGGTTATTATAATATGGACTGTTATCCTCAAACTCGGGAAGAATGTGCAGCATCTCCAACTGTCTCCCCATCATTTTCACCCAAGAGAATATCCCTAGATGACCGAATTGAATTGGAACTTGGAGTCAAGAAGAGTCCACCACCGTTGCCACCTACACCACAGCAGATTCCCGTGTACCATCAACATCAGTCATACGCTACACCTTATGCTGGCTTTCAAGGTGGGAGCTACTACCCTATTCCACCTCCTCAGCCACATTATGAAAGTAATCCTGTTACTCTGTCAGGCAGTGAGAAATTGATGCCTGGACATCATTATATGCATCCTTGTGAAGAATTTTCAGGCCCACCACAACATGAAGCTTTGCTTCTTCACCATAAACAATTTATTGGAAGGCCACCAGAAGAAAAGTATGGGCCAACCATTCCAAAACGCAGGCCACCACTTCTACCGACTCCTAGCAATATAGCTCCTGATATGAGCCACTGGGATTCCCCTGAAGCTTTCATTGGTGCACAGGAGGTCCATAAGATGCTAGTGACACCTGAACATGGACGACCAGTGATGGTGGCCTCGGAAGCATTTATGGGGACACAGCAGATGGGTAGCAGCTCTCATGTTGTGCAGGTAAGAAATTAATAACTCTGTGGAGTACAGTCCTCCAGCAGTGAAAGTCACTTAGCTGTTGTTGATAGTATTTGGATCCTCTGTTTGTAAGAATTGTATCAGACGTAATGTTGCAGGTAAATAAGACTTAACAAAGAATATTATTGCTGACCTACACTTAGGGACTAAGGGCCTTTTGGTCATTACATTATGGGTGTTTCCTTTAGCATAGAGAGCTTCTTCCAAATTTATAGGGCCTGCCACAATGTGGCAAAGTTAAAATACTTGGGAACAACACTAACGGACTAATATGAGAATGAAGGAACTCGGAGCAAGAAATATAATGAATCATACCTTGACAAAGGAGAAGATTAAATATGAAGAAAGTCAGAGAAAATACAAACATAAAATATGGATAATTGGCGATAGCCATGTGAAAAAAAGTGCAGCTGAACTTTGCATTATTTTGGATCATAGATACGATATTATGGGAATTACCAAACCAGGTGCCTTGATGAGTGATATTTTGACAACAGCTATAGATGAAGTTGCTTCATTAAATAATAAGGATATCTTGATCTTGTGTGCTGGGACAAATGATATTAGTAAAAATAATACAAATGAAGCACTTAAGTGCTTAATGAAGTTTATGGAAGAGCATAAAAGGACAAATATTCTAATCCACACACTACATAGATATGATCTTACAACTATTTCCTGTGTAAATAAAGAGGTATTGAAATTCAGTAGGCAAGTAAGAAAAATAAGGAAACTGAATTCAGATGTGAAACTAATGGAAATTGATCTACAAAGACCACATTTTACTAGGCATGGATAACATCTAAATCTACTGGGCAAATAGTTTGTTGCCTCAGAGCTGGCAAAGAAAATCGATCAACTCTTATCTAAGTCAGAAATTAATTCTATCCAAATGCAATGGAAAGAGGATATTTTGCACAAAGAAAATTCATCTGCACAAAATGAAATTGAAGAATTGATGTTGTTGAATAATTGTAAAAAGACTGTAAAATTAAATAAGTGTCAATGTGGAAAAATAGAGGCTAATAGCAAAAAATCTATGAAAACTAGAAGAAATCCAGCAACAAAATCAAATGATTTTTTATGGTAAAACTATTTTTTAAGTGTAAAACAAAAACTACGAAAGATAATGTTGTAAAAATATTACATCAAAATACATGGTTTAACAAATAAGTATAATAAAATATTATGTTATGTAGAAGAGTATACACCTCAAGTACCTAGTATATAGCTAAATCATTCTGTGTCAAAAAGTTAGTTATAGGATGATTTTAAATATCCAGCTGTTTTTAATGTTTTCGAATTTACAGAACTGAAAATGAACTTTGCATATCTACTATGGAAATGGATTCTAAAGATACATATTCATATTAAAACATACGTTATATTACGATTTTTGCAGGTGGGGAATGTGCTCCAGGTTGTTCCTACTGATCTGCCTCCTGGCAGTGTGCTTGGGACTCTGCCTCCACCTCCACCCCCAGCTCAGCAGTCACAAGCCCATAAATCGGTAGTCCTTCAGTCAGGCAATGTGCTTCAGGTATATAAATTGTCACCATTTTCTTTTTTTTATGCAACATTGCAATAAAGATTCATTGGAATAACATAAAAGGAATTTAATCCTGTTAGTACTCTCCGTGATGACAATGGAGTCAGAGCTGAAGTACATCTTCAAGATGCTTTAGAGATGTTGTAGATGGGAGCCTGTTCCTCACTCTTGTCTCCTAAACTGACCAGATTGGTTCAGTAATGTTTAGATCTGGTGATTGTGCTTGCCAGGGAAGATGTTGAAGTTCACCTTCATGCTCTTCAAACCATGATTGAAGAGTTCCAACTGTGTAAATGGGAGCATTGTCATTATGAAAAACTGCATCGTTGTTCTAAAATAACATCTGGATCATGGGATGAACCTGATTACCCAGCTTGTCCACTTACACCCTTGCAGTAATTCAGCCATCAATGGTAATAATGGAACCAACGGAATATCACGATATTTCTGCCTAAACTAACTGTCACAGAACCTCCCCCCTGTTTGACTGTTGGAACCAGACATTCCAGATTGTAGGCTTCCTTCGGTGTTCTTCAGATGTAAACTCTTCCAGATGTTGTCTGACGTCCAGGTTTTATACTCTTGACACCATCATTTATACATCTCAGCATTGCATTCAGTAATCAGAGGTTTGACAATTGCAGCACTACCATGCATGTTGGATTTGCAAAGCTCACGTCAGATAGTTTTTGTGGAAACAAGGGTAAGAAGGATACATATTGATTTCTGTTGTCATCTGTGCTGCAGTAGTTCTGAGATATTTTGGAACAATCATTCTCAGTGTCAATGTTAGTGGGGCGTGGAGTCCAACTGGGTCCACTCGGCATGGTGGCCACTGATTGGCCTATTGTAACCTGCCCTGGGTGATTATGGTGATGGAGAATTTGGTGGAATGAAGATTGGCAGGGGAAACCGAAGTACTTGGGAAAAGCCCGCCCCAGTGCCACTTTGTCCACCACAAATCCCACTTTATCAGACCTGGGATTGAACCCGGGCCACCGCGATGGGAACCACTTGAGCTATGTCATGGCCTGTGTCAATGTTGATTCATTGTTGAATTTTGCCTACTATTTCTGTTCTGCTGATGTCGTGTCTGTGTCTATACACTATATATTAGTCTTTGCAAACCTGTTATGTTTCATGATTAGTCATAAACTCTGACAGATACATGTTTTAAATGAAATTGTTCATAAATCAGATATTTTAATTACATTAATGACATATTGCCTGTATTGAATATGTTGCAGGTCATACCCAGTGAGAACCTTCCTGTGCCAAATGCTTGTGGGAGTGGGGGCACACAGGTATTTCAGGTGGGAAACATGTTGCAGGTTATACCTGGAGCCAGCCTCTCTCCTGCACCTCATCAGCCTGTTGTTGTGGACCCGGCCAAGGTGACGATTGCTCATCCTCCTCCAACACCTCAGTCTGGCATTCAGACTCATGGGACAACAGAAATGTCCAAAGGGCACAGTCCCATTGCCAAGGTATATTACTGTTGCATTGTTACAATTGTGCTTTCAACAGAGACAGCAGTTATCTGGGGATAAGACTACTTTTTTAAGAGGAGTAAACATTTCAACTTTCTGAACAGCAGCATACACTGTAGTGCATTCCTTATGCCATCTGTCTTGAAAAGTTAATGACCTCTAGCCTTTTTTTTTTGTGCTGAAATAAATTATCAGCTTGTGCTCAGTATTTAATATTATTAACATTAACAATAAGTCTTTTATAATAGGTTCATTAAAACATTGAGCAGTTTAATGAATATCAAAGCTGGTTGCAAAAATTTGTTTCAGTAATACCACTTCTCTTCCTTCTCTCATATTCCTCCTGCACCTCCTCTCTCTCTTCCATTTTAAGGAGAGATGGCATTGGAGAATTCTCCAGTCTGGCTGGTAGTGCACTGCCACATCACCAAATTTCTTAATTTGTGTACTATGTTCTAATAATGCTGCAATTATGAATTGATTTTTTTAAGGTCCCACCGAGCCAAAGACATGCATTGCCCATAGTACCAGGCCCTTTATTGCCACTGCCTGCTACACCAGCTAATTCAATTATAACAGTGGACACCACCTCAGGGGCATTTCCACCACACCCTGTATCTGCATCCGGGTATTCCCCTCCTGCCTCGCCATTCCTTATCAGCGAGCCACAGGCGCCACTGTTATCTGCTGAAATGGTACCTCTGGTAGCAGGTAGGTACATCACATATGATCTTAACAATTATAGGATTTGAGGTTCTCACAGTGGCAAGTATGAAGACTTCGGTTGTCACACAGTCTACTGAAAATGAAGTGACATTTCAGATGAACATATTGCCTCTATCTTTCAAGACTGAAGAATAAACCAAGTAAGAAACCAGATTGAAAGTAGTGCTTATTGCCTGCCTCGTGGTGTTTTCTTGTATGGCTTATTCTTTGACCCTGAAGATGGAGGTGATATGTTCCTCAGAAATATTAGTTGATTTTTGATGGAGTGCATGGTGTTGTGTGCCTGATAGAACCCTCTTTCTTTACAATTACTGACTGAGCATGTGAATCTTATTTATATTTTGGGCTTCTTTGTTATAATATTGTGTAGTCTGGTAGGTACTTGACTGTCACGGTACAGATTTCATATAGGGACCGGATTTCATTCTACCAAATGTAGGCAAAACACTAAAAAATGAATAAGATCTGAAAGTTCGTGATGACTGTATATTAATACAATTTTGTTTTATTGCTCAAACCCTGATTGAGGAGGAAATTAAGAGGAGATTGAACTCTGGTAATGCTTGCTACCATTCAGTCCAGAACCTTTTGTCTTCTTGTCTGCAGCCTAAAAACGTAAAACTTAGACTACACAAAATTACAATTTTGCCTGTGGTTTTGTATTGGTGTGCAACTTGGTCTCTGACATTAAGGGAGGAGCATAGACTGAGGGTGTTTGAGAACAGGGTGTTGAGGAGAATATTTGGACCAAAGAGAGATGAAGTGACAGGAGGTTGGAGAAAACTGCATAATGAGGAGCTTCATAACTTGTACTCTTCTCTAAGTATAATTAGAATGATCATGTCAAGGAGGATGAGGTGGGCAGGGCATGTAGTATGAATGGAGATAAGAGGAATGCATATAGGATATTGGTGGGAAAGCCAGAAAGAAAGAAAGAAAGAGACCACAGGGAAGACCAAGGCGTAGGTTGGTGGACAATATTAAAATGGATCTTAGAGAGATAGGATGGGATGGTATGGATTGGATTGATCTGACTCAGGATAGGGACTAGTGGAGGGCTCTTGTGAACATGGTAATGAACCTTTGGCTTCCATAAAATGCTAGGAAATTCTTGAGTGGCTGCAGAATTTGCTTCTCAAGAAGGGCTGAGCTCCATAAGGAAGTAAGTAAGTATTATGTTTTTGGCATTATCCATTGTACTGTTTTTTATTTAAAACACAACATTTTGGAGGTTGGATTCTGTCTCCATCCTCAGGTGAAAACATACTCACTTGGGCCCAATTGACAGAGCGAGTCCTTATCTCCAGATGATAGATAATGTCCAAATAAAACGTGAACTTAATATTAAGAAATCTCTTAGATCAGGAAACCTTAAATCAGATTCTGCAGTATTTGGGAACTTCCCTGTTATCAACATGGCCCTGTCAGCATGGTCACCCACACTCCTGCCAGAGGACCAGTCTTTTCTACATTCCCCATCTGTGTCGCACACCTCGAGTGAGTTCTCATTTATCAGAATAGTACTGACAGTCCTGTACCTATTGAGCCTAAGTTTCACCTTTTACTGCTTTGCTGATGGCAGGATATCTCCAACCATGCCCTGTTGTTCACCACAGTGGACAACAGAGTCCCTGCCACTGGTCGCAGCTGGACCATGAATAGAGTTTTGAGCTAGGCCATCAGCACTGTTGAGAACCTTCCTCTTCCTGGCACACTTTTGGATGCCGGAGCAGTCAGATTATTGACCCCCATCATGAGAAGACTTTATGTGTATGCTGTATTTACAGTGATATTTGGAGTGTAAATCTGTGAGACTTATAGTTAAGGGTAGTCACAAATCATGTGTTAAAATGGTCAATACATTGAACGTCCAATTCAGAAAACCTGCCAATTGTCACTCTAACAAGTGATAATATTATTCCATGCCATTCCTTGCACCTCCATGGCTTTGACATTGTGTTCTTTTATATATATATATATATATATATAAAGCAGGTGACTGGATCCTATGGTGTCATGTGGCACTTTGAGGCCTGTCCTGGTTTGTGTCTTACAGCCATGAAGCTTACAAGAGCTTTAAGAAGGAACATGTTATTGATGTTGATCCGTTAGTGTATGTTTGTCTTTGAGTAGTAGGTAAAGGAACCATCTGAGAGCCAGGAAGTGAACAGGGTTTTAGAGATTGGAGTGAGATTGTGGTAATGTATTCCAAGGTCAGAAAGTATGTTCTGTAGGCTATATGAGGCTTAGTTCAGTCTGAATCCTAAATTTTGAAGTTTTCTGTCTGGGTAATATAGAATTACTGGGAAACTAGATCTGGTTTGATGTGGATATCTCATGACAGCAGTACTGGCGAGACACTTGTATGTTTATTATGGGACCTACTTCCACATCTGTTCTCTTCTGCACAGAAATTTCTTACACTTCATAAATTATATGAATACTGTAAGGGAATTGTTGCCACAAAAACATAAAATCTGTAAGAGTGTCATTGGTGTGCCTTGCAGAGGCTCCAATTCCGTTCCTCTCGCCATCTGAGTCTCCTAGAGAAGAAGCAGAAAGGCGACGTGAAGAACGGGAAAGACGACGCCAAGAGAAAGAGAAGCGTCGGCTTGAGAAAGAGAAGAGACGACAGATCAAATTGAAGCATGCTGCTGATAATTTAATCAAGGTACATGCAAGCAGAAACAGATAGCATAAATTTGGGCCTTTTTAATGTTGTGCTTCTACAGACTCATTATTGCATACCTTTATCAATATGAAATAAATAACCCTCATATTGCAGCTACATATGAAGTTGCCTGAGACAGAAAATGTAAGTTAGAGACATAGTCATTTACTATATGCAGTGTGATTTTTCCAAACTTCTTGATTGGCAAGCTATATCTGATAGTGGAAATCCTAATGACAAAGTGTATATGTTCCTACAACACAACACGAGGCAGCAGAAGATGTAGAATTATATTCTGGAGTTTTCAGATTATAAAATCAAAATATTAAGGCCGCAGACGTTATATACAGTACTGTAACTTCCTAGTTATTGTTCTAACAGTTTGACAATTGTTAGACATTAACTGCCATGACAGTCCATCTTTCCCTATTCCTAAATTCATAACTTGTTAAAATGCATGAGGTTCCATCATAAGACAGTTCCATAATGATTGACTGGTATATTAATTCAAAGTATGTTATGCTTTTGCAGAAAGCCCTTCAACAAGAGGGAGAACAGACAGACATTGACTTGGAAGAGATGAGATTAATTGAGGTAGGTCAGGTTCACAGTTTATAGTACAGGGGATGGACAAAAATATGGAAACACCCAACAAAATACACATTACCATGACTAATATGGTGTAGGACAACCTCTGGCTTGCAGAACTGCTTGCAGTCTCCTTGGAATGGGTAAATAGAGGTCCTATATGATTTGCAAGGGAATCTTGTACCATTCTTCCTGAAAAACATGGTAAGTTCTGTTATCGATGATGGAGGTGGATAGCGCGCACACAGATTGCTCTCCAAAACAGACCACAAAGGCTCAGTATTATTGATATCTGGCAATTGTGGGGGCCATGGCAGACATGACACTTCATCTTCGTTCTCAGAAAACCAGTCCTGGACAATGTGAGCTATGTGAACACAGGCATTATTGGCTTGGTAAATGGCATCACCATTAGGGAACAAAGTTTGCACCATGGGATGGACCTGGGCACCCAAAATGGTCACATAGTCATTGGCAGTGACATGACCTTGCAGGATAATGATGGGTCCGACAGAATACCACAATATGGCTGCCCATACCATGATTGAACCTCTGCCATGTGTCACTCTTGGTAGCAAACAATCTGGATCGTAAGCTTGGGATGGCGTTCTCCGGACGTAAACTCAGCCAGAAGTCGGAAACAGTGTGAAGGTGGACTCATCCGACCAAATGACCGTCTTCCATTGCTCCATAGTCCAGGTTTTATGACTTCGGCACCACACTGTCCTCTTAGTGGCATTTTGATCACTGATGAGTGGCTTTGGAAATGCAGCTCGTCCAGAAACACCCTGGTTGTGGAGTTCTCTTCGTACTGTTTTGGTGCTGACAGGGTTTGTGAGTGTGACATTCAGTTTAGCAGTCATTTTTGCAGGTGTAGTCTTCTTATTTTTCGTCACAATCCTACGCAATGTTCGTCTCTCGATCACTCAACACACATTTCTGTCCACACTGGTATTTATCGGATGCGGTTTTTTCAGTCCTCCTGTATGTGATCATAATCTTGGATACTGTGCCTTGCGAAACACCAAAAACTTCGGCTACCTTGGTTATGGAAGCACCCACCATATGGGCCCCAACAATTTGCCCACGTTCGAATTCTGTTAGCTCTGACGTGATGCACAAAAAAATTGCACAGAACGCTGTCTCGACAACAGATGAAGCTTGCAATGTATTGCGGAGGTTGTACAGCTAGTGGTGTTGGGCAGATATGACAGCGTGACCTACAAATGTCGCTAAAATAAACACTTCAATTCAGGCATGCATTTCATGACGTGTTTCCATATTTTTTTCCAGCCCCTGTATATGCATTAAGAATATAACCCACTTGAAATTGTGCTGAAAGTTCAGTCACATATGTATATTTTTATTTTGCTAGAAATTGGTAATTTTGATTTCATTGAATTATTCATTTTTAGAAACTTAGTTTTTGTTTGTCAGTTTTAAATTTTTTAATTCATCGTTGGTGAACATTTTACTGTAATTTGTTTTGATTAGTCTGTGCAGGTTCAACAGTCTTTGGAGAAAGACTAGTGCAAAACCCATATGTTTAATATCCAGTTGCTAAAACTAAATGTATATGTGGGACACAAGGATATTTTTAATATGCCTTATTTTGTGTGCAAACTCGCATATCAATATAATTGCTGTTTTCAGAAGCAATGCATCAGGTTGCTGACTGAGTATGAATGTCTTGCCTCACATATCAATATATTTGCTATTTTCAGGAAGCAATGCGTCAAGTTCCTGACTGCGAGGATGAACCAGCTCCAGAAGCACCTCCAGTAACTCCTCCGAAGAAGAAACGACGAACACCTGTGCAAGTGAAACCACTGCCTCCTGCTGGCAAGGGCATTCTTATATCTCCTGGCTTCAGGTGTATAAAAGTTTGGACCCAAATATGTCAGAAGAATAAGATAACTGAGGTCTATTCCAAGAAAGAATGTCTTCTGTGTTTTGAAATTTATAGTATGATTCTCATACAGTCTTGGTAATGCAAATTGCATCAGTAGCTAAGCCTGTGTCATATATAAAAGATTAGGCTAAATTAGCAAACTTGAGAGATGCAGATACTTTGTTTTCATCAGAAAATGAGTTTGAACTCACATCATCCAAATTTTACTACTTCATGTAAACTATATCATGAAGATGATTAGTCCTTCTGAAATTATCAGAGAATCTTCATGTCCATGTATGTGTCAGTAAAGGAGCAGATGAACTTGGTGTGCTGGAAACTTGGGTAAAATTACAGCTGAGAGCAGTTATAATGAACTGGATATCATAATGTTTAAAATTCACTGCAACATATGATGAGGACATTTGTTGAAATAACTATAAGCAGGGTATGGATGTGAATGCCCAACAATAAAACATTTGATATAACTGAACAGTGACAGACATTTTTATTCAAACTTACCTGATAAGGGAAGCTGATTGCCAAACCCTACATCAATTTTGTTTCAGTGTTTGCAGTATATACACCCAGATCTCAGAAATTAGTATTGTGTGTGCTTCTTTGTTATTTGTTTGAAAATGGAATCTGAGAATTTTTCCTCCTCATCAGCATCTCTTGAAACCTGCATGTCCAGTGAAGGGTTTATGAGAAAACCGATAGTATAGTAAAACCTTGTTTTAGATTGAAAATACTGCCTAATTTGAACTGTCTTCCCCATCTTTTAGAACTGAATTTTATTTAGACATGTACAATGTCTTTCAAAACTGATATGTCTTGAAACAAAACACACAATTATTAGGTGCAAGTTTTACTAGAAAAGCATTTTGAAAAGACAGGGAAGGAAATTTTATTTTGTGCCAGAGGATAGGACATAATAATTTTATGTGGACACATTATAAAATTATTCTCCCATAAAAATTTTTACTGTGTAACTGAATTTTCTTATGTCTGAGGTTGTTTCATTGTTTGGATGAATACAGTAGGTGAGTAAATAAGGTTATTGTAAGTGAAAATGTTTAGTCAGGTAATTCATCGTATGGAATGCCAAATGATGTTAACTTTCTGTTGTTGAGATGCAAATCTTTTAGTGACAAAAAGTAAATGTGTCCTCTGAAGTCATAAAACTATGTAGCATCCATTTACTAAATGCTAAATAGTGATATATTATCGTTATATTTTTTAAAATGACTATTCTTTTTAAACATCTGCTTTTCCTTAAAGTTTTACATAGAGTTGGTATAGTGACATGCTATGGGCTAGATGGCCAGGGTTCGATTCCTGACAGTGGGAAAGGATTTTTCTCTACTCCACAGCATCTGGGGCCCACCCAGCCTGCTGTACAATAGGTACTTCGGGCTCTCTCCCCAGGAGTAAAAGCCAGGATGTGAAGTTGACCACTCAGCTCCATCTTGAGCCAAGGTCAAGAATGGTGGAGCTTTACTTCCATCTCCCCATACATCTTAAGGGAGTAGTTTACCTTTTTAAAGTTTTATACTTTGTCATATCCATCTGTATGAAAATGCAGGTTGGTGAAATACAAGACTAGTGTAGTCACAGGCTGACTGCCTCAGGACATTCATAGCATTTGTGTGTAGAATTTTTATAAGACTATTTCTTCCATTTTACTACAACTGTTTCCTCAGTTTCTTCAGTATAATTGTTCAAAATTATTCTCATAGAGAGAAGTCAGTATCTGGGGAAAATGAAGGAAGGAAGTCAGTCAAGTTTGCTGATGGTGTGCGGCCTGGGGAGGGCACTTCACCTTCAGCAGGGGAAGATCTGCCATCACCTCCACCACCGCCACGGAAGCTTCCAAAGGAAAAGAGGTTTAAGAAAAGGAAGAAGAAGAAAATTAAGGTAATGGTATGTCTTAAACTTTTTGCTTATTATTGATACTAGCTATGTATACTTTAGATATCAATATGTGTAGATTCTTTCACATGGGAGTAAAATTTCAAGTACTGAGCATAGACATTGAGACTCTGTAGTATGTGTAATGTGAAAAAAAAAAGAAGCAATATAATCCTCCTTGGTAAATTTTAAGTTTGGGACCACAGAGGTTAGTGTGTGTTGATGAATATGAAGTGTTACTATTATCTGCAGTGATGATTTTTTGTATGTATATTTAATCTAAAATATTTCCTGAAATGACAGAATTTTTGTCATTCTTCGTGCTGTTGCATACATTTATTTAACCAGTAGCAGTTACAGTTTGTATAACAGGCATTCAGTGTAAAATCTGTTTATCAGAGGCAGGGCAGAACATGCAGCTCCTTCTAATTACAGCTGTATTTCAGAAAGTATATACACCAATAAATTTAACAAAACACAGCCTTCTCTTCACTGTCCACAGTAGCAGCGTAAGGCTTTGCTTTTTCTATACAGTTTTTGTAATACAACTCCATAACTAATTACTAATGCTCTGTGTTGAAAATTTTTGATTAAGTGTGAATGTTTACAGACATTGCACATATAAATACATATCATCAGCTGTGGTGCAAATCCTTTTGACATTTGTATTTTATTTATATTCTGATCAGGAACTGCATTTTGTTTATTTAAAATGACAGCTTGCTTCAATCTGACTAATTTTATACTGTTATTTTGAGCATCATTTGTTCCATTTTTGAGGCTCTCATTCATGTGCTATTTCAACTTGACTTTCCATGAGGGAGAATGTTACTTCAGGAGTCTGATAAATTGTATGAGGAATTCGTTAATTCATATTTGTTATATTCTTTTTGCATACACTGTAATCGTATTGTATGCAATAATTTTTATTTGCCAGCAAATCCATAAGATCTTGACAGTCAAAAACAGATCACAACTGAAGGAAGTGATCTTGGTTGGTTCATATAATCAACATGACCATTTCATGTGAGGGAGACAGAGCTCACCACATGTGCACACACACAATTTTGCCTTATCATTGCAAGTGGGTGTTCCAGTCTCATGTGAAAGTGTCTGTGCTAATCTTCAAGAAATCTGATAGTGAAAGTCAATAAGATGCTGAAGTATTAATCCTTCTTTTGCTTCTTCTCCCCGTCTTCCCTCTTCACCTCCTCCTGCTGAACTAAATTTGTAAATTGGTAATGATATTTGTATTTTATGTTATGAAGAAGTGTTTTGCATGATGAGCCCTCCTTAGAACATCTGAGTTTGATTTGACCTTCATGTAAAACTGGATTTTATGTTAACAGCATCAACCAAAATTACATTTGCTTGACAACATTTCATGCCATCACCCTAGCACCAGCGTTTATCAGGATTTGTTCTGCCGTTTAGGAGATGTACCATGCAGACAGATATGATCTTCCCTGTATGTGTTCACTTGGTGCATAAAATATGAGATATAAAGCAAGAGAAACATATTTCATATCAGTATAAGTAATAAATGCACAGAGCTTATGAATTATATTCATTCATATTGATCTCGTTATGCTGATTGTTAAGATACTTGGCCACTATGAGTTTTCATATAAATTTATATATGACTTAATTGTTTACAACCTCTCTGACAGAAAGGGACTAAAGTATTAGATACCACTGCCAAGTAGAGGGTAGAAACCTTGCTGGCAGAAAGGACTAGGAACCCCTGCCAGAGGAGGGATGACCTCGCTGACAGAAAGGGACTAACTATTAGATACCACTGCCAGTAAGAGGTTGGAACCTCGCTGGCAGAAAGGGATTGATAGTAAGCACCATTACCGGTAGGGTATGGAGACAGTAGAAATTAAAGGGGGACGCACAATGGACCAGTAACCGGTCTAAGTGCATGGGGAAACCCACCCCCTCAATACGGAATACGGAATAATTGTTCACATGAATCATTTCTAAGACCTTTTACTAGATGACATGATGGTGCTTCAGCCTTAACACTATAATCAGCTCCAAAGTCAGTCTCTTTGTAAAGATTTTGTTTGAATTGTCTAGTTGTGGTATTTAACAGTGCACATTCTGTGTGAAGTGCTGTATGTTGGTACATTTTAAATACTGATGTTTGCTTGACTAAGTGACAGTACTGTAAAGGATATTTGGTATATATCGTAATGGGTTTGAACTGGATTTTATTATAACATAACTTAGAGACTACAGTGTATTAAAAGAACTGCATTACATAAATGCATATGCGGAATCCCAGCATAACATATAATTTGGAAGATTTGTTGCATATTGTATTTTTGTTGATATTATAATGAAATACTTTTGATTTACTGGCATTTATGATAGTGAGATTTCAATGTATAGTTGTGTAGCCACATATTAACTGTAGGATGTAACTGCTACAGGTGAAGATTATTCGGCAAATAAATGTTGAGGATGATGATGACGACGATGATGATGACATTTCTCCTCCCCCACCTCCACCGGGCTCACCACCTCCTCCGCCAGTGTACCCTCCAGCATTCCCTGCTGGATACCCCCCCTCAGGATATGTATATTCACAGCCTGCAACCTACACAGGTGAGTGTATAGAATTCTTAGAAATACCACATTTAATTTTTCAAGTATGCTTTTGTCCATACTCAGTTATTTTATGTTCATCACCAGTATGGATTTTGTACAAAATCTCTGAAATCTTATCACCAGAATTTGTTCGTGGCAAGATGCATAATTCTGAAATGTAGCCATTTAATGGAAGTTCCCATGTTATTTTTCACACATTTCCATTGCAGTGTTACCTGGAACTGAGGGGGGAGCCACAGCCTCTGCAGGGTCTGCCACGGTTTTCACTCCAATGTATCATCAGCATCACCACAGCACTACCACCACTACCACCACTGTTCAGTTTGCACCACCTCCACCTCCTCCAAGTCCACATACATACCCACCAACTGGAAAGCAACGTAAAACAAAGTGACCGATACATATTAAGCTTTATGTCCACTTCCTGCTCCCTGTTCTCTCCATTAAGCACACAAGTAGATGACCAAATATAGACCTTTAATTCACTTACAGCAGGATTGTTAACTGCTGTTATGCTGAAGTAATCCCCTGCGAAGGAGATTTTTTGCTGTTGTTATGCATCTTTAAAGCTTTTCGGATTGAAAGTTTATGTATGCTCACTGAATGTATGCAGAAGATACCATCATATCTTGTCACTGATGATGGTATTCAGCAAGACAGTGGAAGCTGGTGGGCTTGAGGATGGAAGTGACAAGCAAATACTATATTGTTTTTTCATAATACTTGATAATCACCTTCCTCTTGACTTAGAATTTTGACTGGTTCAAACACCACATTGGAGGGAACGTTGGCTCGTTTTATTGTAAGGGGCTAATTCGGGAGTGGCATCTCTGAGTGAAGATCATAAAAGCTTTTGACATGAGAAGACAACTGGACTTCTCTCTTCCTGCTTTAGGACTCTGAAAGTGACCAGTTAAGAAGACCAGGTTTGTAATATGCTTTCTGTCAATGTCAGCAAGCATTCTTCTGTGGATTGTCAGTAACTTTCAATATAAGTACAGGATTTTCGGTTTGTAAATGAGACGATAAACATAAATTGAATGTTGTCATAAATGCTCCTGTGATTAGGAGAATCATAGTTTATTGTCTGCATATGGATTCATGTTGTTTCCTGCAATGTTTATCCCATTGTGGATGTAAGTGAAATCAGATGAGTTAGTTTCTGAAGAAAGGAAACCATGAATAGGAATTAATTACACAATTTAAAATCCAGATACTGAGAACTATTAAGATTTTTCCCTTGACTTGTTTATGGGAATTAAGTTCCTACAAATAACATTTTGTTCTATTCCCTGTAATGAAGTAACCTGAGTTTGGTGGAGATGCTGAGTCAGAGGAAAGGTCACCCCAACATTTGACATCTTCATGCCCTAATAAAATCATTTATCTTTGGTGTGTTTCAATATTGATTATTTAAAAGCAGATTCAGATTACAGTGGTATAGGCTTGTAATATATATCAGTTATTACTAATATGATAAAATAAATAGGTAATTGGTCACATTTTTCATTTGGGGGAGGGGGTATGGTCAGTACAATGTGATTGGACATAAAAATTATTTAATGTGTATGGTTTATAGTCATGTTATATGTATACACGGAGTATGACTGCGTTGTCTCTTGGTTTATGTAAGTATGTTGAATACAGTGCAGGCCACAGTTTGTCCAAGAAAGTTTTGTTTTGTGTGTATATACTCTACTAGCAAGTTAAACTACAGCATTAATGTGAGGATAATGGTCAGCTATTTACAGAAGCTCCTATGCCTCTGTCCTGTAGTGTATATTGCACTGTTGTTTGGATTTAGAAGTATATGTTGTAAAGTGAGTTAAGTGCAATCCAATAATGAAATGCATAAATAGGGGTAATAGATGAGTCATGTATCTTTTTAATAAATGATAAAAGGAGATGTCACTTAGTAAAATATATAACAAGGAAGTTTGTTAATAGATATATGATATGACTGAATTATGTCAGTCATGTCATAACTGCAGTAAAACCTGGTTATAATATTCTGTTCAGTACAACATCCCTTGTTGATAATGACCACTTCTTTAGAAATCTGGAGTAGTATTTATGCCATAGATAAGGTAATGTATTACATTTCTGTTTATGCATGTTTATACAGTATAGCCCCTGAAGGAGTTAATGATGAAGGAATGAAGATGCTGAGGCTGTACATGACAACCTAAAACTTCTAGGGACTGTGCCATATCTGCAGTGACACTCTTTCCAAGGAGATGTTACCTGCATGTGAATTGGTGTGTGGTGTCAGGAACCAGACCTTAGTATCTGTCTGTTCCAGGATCTCCCATATAACTCTCTTGGTCTTGGTATCATGGTGCCTGCAGCCACACTAATTCTTACTACAGACACATAACACTAAGTAAGAACGTTCATTGTCAAGTTTGTTTAAGAGTATACAGTCTTTGGGGATGTGCCACTGTGTGTCTTGTGGTAGATCATGGCATCACATACAAGAAGATGAAATTTACAGTCATGAGAGCCTGAAAACTTTATTATGTTCAGAAAACTGTAGTTCATCATATGTGAATGAAGCTTCTTGCATATCTACATTATTTGGAGTTACATGCAAAAGTAAGGAATTATGGGTTGTGTTGTTTTGTTTATAATGTGACCAGGAACATGCCCTTCAGCTGGAAGATTACAAACTTTATTCTCATACTTGAATACACTATTGGGAACTACTGTTTAATTCTTTAACTGTCATTGAGTCTTTATGAATGTAATTTACCAGTGTTAAATTTGTAACTCACACTTTATTGCTAGGCTTCCAGGTAGTTTGTTCATCATTACTACTCTTGAAATTCTGAATATGTTAACACTTTTCCTGCAGTACATATAAAAAGGATGTTACATTTCCAGAACGTCTCCATTCAGACTTTGTAAAATGGTTAAAATACTGATAAATTGCAGTAGTACCAGAGAAAGTGGTGTTCAGAATGTTGTTTCCCATGTACATGGAAAGTGATGTGAGGAAAACAGTGGTGTGTGAGTAGCTGCCAGTGAAAGTGTTAAGTAAACAATGTAGAACACACTGGAGAAAATTAAAGGTAGCATGAACTTGGAAGTTGTGAGTTAACTCTGGATTTTACAGTGCATTAATTTTTTTATAAATGCAGTCTTAGTCTGGGCTCCTTGTAACCAGGTTTTACCAGTTAATATTTAGATTCAGGACTTAGTAGATTTCCTCTGGTGTTAATTTCTGTGTTTTAAAACAGCATGTTTCGTACTACCGTGTACATGAAGAATACCGCTGCTTTCACTTAGATCCTTCAGTAAATAAAAATACTTTTCATTATTATATTTCTGCAGATGAAATATCCTGTACAGAACCTCTGTGTGCATTGAAAAGTAATGTTACCAAGTGTAGTAAATTGAAACATTGATTCATACTGTCATAATTATATTGTCATAGGTGGGAAACAGATGTAAATGACAGATTTTGAAATAAATTTGGAAATGTCATAAAGGAAGTTTATTATTTTTACAGTGTTTTGTCCACACTTTCTTTCTTCTGTCTTCCCCCCCCCCTCCCAATTTCAAGTTTGGTGTTTCTGAATAGTATATGCAGTATGTGAGTTTCCTTTGTGTTGAAGTAAAAGGAAAAGATTTGTCACCGTCTTCCTTCATGGCTGTCTTATGTTCGTATGCAAGAAGTCTGCCATAACTGTTAGATGTACCTTTCATATCTCTGTGTTGCATCCTGTTGTGGTATGTACATTGATTATTTTTAAATCTGTTTACAACAGTTTCTTATAAAAATACACACATATGTATTATTTACATTAAAACTTTGGGGCATGCAGTAGCGTAGTTGGTTGAGGCAATATGCTACAAGCTGGAAGGTCACGGGTTCAAGTCCCAATGAGGTCATTGGATTTTTTTCAATTGACCTAATCCTTCCGGCCTCACTATGGCCCTGGGGTTGACTCAGTCTCTAACAGAAATGAGTACCAGGAATTAAATAATTTTCCTGGGGAGTAAAGCACAGCCAGCGTGTAAGGCTGACAATCTTACCTCCATCTTTGAGCCAATTGTCTAGATAATGTGGGAGCCTCAACGTCTCACAACCCTATGGGCCTCCACTGCCTGTTACAGGGATAGCTTTACTTTACTTTTTATATTAAAACCTTAAAACATGACATGTTTTGACCCTTATTGGGTCACTATTTGGTGTTTTATTTGTGCTTAGGTGCAGAACTTTTTTTGTAATATGGATCCATATTAAAAAAAAACAACTTCCAAGTTCCAAAAATTTTTTCAGTTCTGGTAATTAAAATTTTTCAGAACTTAGAAATATCGTATTTTAGTACATTTTTAAATATTTGTAACTTTGGGATTCCTGAATTTCTGAAATGGTGCATACATATTCAACAGGTGACCCTAGCAACTTTCTGATATTACTGCCATGTTATGTGTCATGTTAGTGTATCGAGCTTTCCCCCATTTTTTAACAAACCGAAAGCTTAGCCTTGAAAGGTTTTTAGGTATTAATGTTTTAACCAAAACAATGCTAACCTTGTGGACCTGTTAGAAGAAAATCATATCAGGCTTTCAGGCGTACATATAAACTGAAGGATCGGCAACATTTTAATGAAAGAGCTGCATCCGATTACTTGAAATAAGTACTCTGGAATCATTCATGTTATTCAGTTCATGATCTTTCATTATTGTTTTCAATAATTGCCGAAGCCCTAGCTCATCCAATAACAAAGCAGCAGTATGCATTCAACATGATTCATGCCTTGAACCACCTTGAAAGACCAATCAGTCTGTCGTTTTATTTGTTGTAACCATTGTAATACTGTGTAGTATCGGCAATAAATCATGATTGAAAAGTTTATGATAGAGGTTGAGCTGATCACAGTGGTTGCGCTGCCTAAGGCATGAACTGTATTCACTTGCAGGAACACTGGGATGACGGGTTCGAATCTCACTCAAGGCATGGATGTCTGTCTGCGTTTATTCTGTGTTTCTGTTGTCCAACATAGGTAGCGGCCTGAAGAGTCCTACCGATTGTCTTAGGATTAAGAAACTGCTGTGAAACGAAGTTTTTCAGGGATACCCTGTGCTCCCAAGTGCGAGTAACAGGAAAGAGTGAGAGAGAGAGAGAGAGCTAGAGGTTGAGTGTTTAATTCTATGTGATATCGTTATGAAGGTTGAGTTCCTAGTATACTTTTATGCACAGACGAACTTATATGTATATACCGAGCTCTGTTATTTTTGTATGTAGGAATTTGTTTTGATTCTTGCATTGCATCATCCAGATCATAAGGGAGGCCATACAATAAAAAATTCCTTGCCTGTGGCTACAAGTCTTCCCATGAGGGGAATAGCAAACGGTTGTAATATTTCCCGTCCACAGTGGGCACGAGTTTCTTTTGATGAACCGCCCTGTCAGCGAAATGGACAACAGACACATTGGTACACATTAACTGAATTCGGTCGTTGACCGACCATCGTTCTTTCTCGTTCGCTGTATGCGAACGACAAAGAACGAGAGAGAACGAAGCTGTATTCAGCTTCCATAAATCCTGTCAAGAATACATTCTCATGCGGATTTTCTCGTTAAAGTATGCGACGTTAGTAATTCAACAACAGTATCCAGCTTAGCTTCGGCGGCTTTGGCCATGCTAAATTTCATGCCATGCTGTGGGCCGTGTGGGCGACGTCACGACCGGTCACGACGGCTACCTTGTCGACCAATACCATCGAAGTGCGTGAGGGGCTTATGCGTTGATCTGTGTGGCGGAATAAGCGTTGGTAGTCGTTCATGACATTCATGACGCCATATTAGGCTACATGCTACGCTTAGGTCACTGGAACAGAGTTATTGTACGTGTTTCTGTAATAATTCTCTATTGTAATATGATATTCTAGTTTGTTATTTGTGTGAGTGTACTGATGTTTATTGTATCTGGATTATTACTGGAATTGGAAGTCGACTACCGATTTCATAGAAAAGTGCATCAAAAAGTGATTTCGAGTGAAATGTATCACAATAGTGTTTTTTCTCTTGGTTTCTTATTCCCGAAGTGTTGAACATAAGTAATAAAATTATTAGTCAGATAATGTGTTACTGTATTCGTTTGGTGATATACAAATGAAGTGGACAGGAATTTGAGATCTTAACTCCTGACGATCGAATCTGTACAGGGAGTCACCCTAAAAGAATTTGTTCAAATTGTGTTTCTGAAGTTTCATTAATAGCGTCTAGCAAATAAGGAATATATTAATAATGATGTCAGGTACAAATAGCCTTCCTGGTAAATGTGGAGGTTGTTGTAGTCTGGTCACTAGTGGGCTAATTTGTACAGACTGATGGTACTGTTTCCATTTAAACTGCAAGCACTAGCCCCAGTATACCAGACAGGAGCAGGCCATGGTATTGTGTCCCATGTAAGTACCAGAATCATATGAAGCAACAGGAGGAGAGAATCAGGCACTTGGGAAAAGAATTCAAGGCAGCTAGAGAGGAAATTTGTAAGCTGAAAGGAGAGAATGTCAGCAGGATACTTTAGGAAATCGGAAAAAAGCCAAAAAATTCCCAAGTCCAGGTTGTGTAGGTTCTCTGCAATTGATGCTACTCAAGTTCAGCTGAACAGTAAATTCAGTACAACGAAAACTGGCTAATGAATGTTCTAATATTCAATTTCTACAGGGAGGATGGACACAATCAAACTTCAAAAACTACGATCTGAACAGCAATCTGATTCAGTTAGTTCCCGCTTCACAAAATAGATTTGAGGTTCCTGCTAACCTCAAGGATGACGACGACACGGGTGTATTATCCAAGGACGACAAAATTCAATTTTTAAATAGTTCTCATGTAAAAGGTACGGGTGGGGCCCAGAAACTTCCTTTTTGTGAAGACACATTGTGAAGGGAGGGGAGGTCGCAGAAAAGTGGGGATAGGCTCGGCGAACGCAGCAGTCTCGGAATCTGTCTTAATACCCCTCAGTAGGAAACATGAGGTGGATGAGTGAGCAGCGTGCTTTTGCTGTCGAAGCCTATTTTTCGAACAACCATTCCTACGTGGCAGTGCAGCATGCGTTCCGTACTCACTCCAGAATTAAGCCCAGAGTTCTGGTTCCTGACCTGAAATCGATTGTTTTGTGTGTAGAGAACTTTAGGACAACTGGGAGTGTGGTGAAAAAATCATCAGGATGAAAACGGACCATTACGATGCCAGAAAATGTGGAGGCAGTTGAACAGTCGATTTTGAGATCTCCAAGACGCTCCGCTCGCAAACAGGCACTCGCCCTAGACATATGCAATCGTTCAATGCGCCGAATTCTTCACACACACCTTCATTTCCATCCCTATAAGATGGTTGTTGTGCAAGAATTGTCACCAGGTGATTTCCAGAACCGAATAACGGCGTGCAAAACGTTATTGGAAACTTTACCCCCTGACACACTTGTTTTCTTTAGTGATGAGGCACATTTTCACCTATCCGGATATGTCAACAAGCAGAATAAGTGCTATTGGAATGGTAACAATCCCAGAGAGCTCCATGAGAGGCCACATCACAGTGATAAGGTGACAGTATGGTGTGCGCTGTCGAGAGTTGGAGTTATTGGCCCTTATTTTTTGAAGAAGACAGTCATGCAGTTACTGTCAAATCACAGCGGTATGTGAAATGATTAAAAACTTTTTCGAACCAGCTCTTGAAGAAATGCATATAGGAAATGTCTGGTTCCAACAGGATGGTGCCATGGCCCACACAGCCCGAGCTTCGATAACAGTTTTGAGGGCAAAGTTTCCCGGGCACCTCATCTCGCTTCAAGGTGACATCCTGTGGGCAGCGCGCTCACCTGATCTAACACCCTGTGATTTTTTTTTGTGGGGATACCCCAAGGCAGAGGTTTTTAAACATTGCCCCACAAACCTGCTTTAGCCGAAGAATGTTATTCGGCAGGAAATAGCCAAAATTCCAGTGCACATATTGGAACGTACAGAGGGGAACTTCAGACAACGGTTGCATCAGTGCATAGAGAACGGTGGCCACCACCTTCAAGATATTTTGTTTAAAACTACATGATTTAAAACTTTAAAGTATGTTCTTTCATTAGTTAAACATAAATTTTGTCTTATCACCTTCAAAAAAAGGAAGTTTCTGTGCCCCATCCTGTATTAATCAGTTGGCAAGAAGTGTTAAGACAGGCTACTATGAAGTGTTGTTAATTGGCAATAGTCGTGTCAAAAAGTGTGCATTAGATCTTCGACATAATCTTGATCACAAGTATGAAGTCTGTGGTTTTATTAAACCAGGAGCCTTATCCAGCGAGATCATTAAGACAGCTGATAAGAAAGTATCTGCACTTAAAACAGGAAGATGTGGTGATTTTGTGGGCAGGAGCAAACGACATCAGGAGAAACAATTCTAAAGACGCTCTAAGAAATTTATCTTGCTTCATGTCCGCTAATGATGAGGTGAAAATGATGTTGATAAACTCATTACCTAGGCATGATCTTATGCAGACCTCCTATGTTAACAAGGAAGTGAATAAATTTAATAGACAGTTAAAGAAAATAATTAAGCTACATGGGCACGTTAAGCTTTTAAATGTGGAAGTTCAAAGGGATCACTTTACTAGACACTGCCAACATTTAAACAATAAAGGCAAAAAGCTAGTTTCTTTAGAATTATCCAGATTAGTAAAACAGTGCCTAAAAAAGGAAACACCCACTCCTATACAAATGCAACGGAGGAAGAGAAATCTGATATTCATAATAAAATTGTTAAAATCTTGAACTTGTCCTTGATAGGGATTCCTTAATGCCGAACAGTGATCATATTGGTATAATTAGAAATGAAAAAAACTTCTCACATAACATAGAACAGGAAATGCATGGCAAAGAAGTAGATAGACCCCATGTATACCATCTCAAGAAGTAAGGATTTTTTATGGTAGATGTTTATTGAAATAGACTAGAATGTTCAAGGAATAAGATTAAGAAGAGTGATGACTTAAATGTCTCCTTCAAGATATTTCATCAAAATGTAAATGGTATGAAAGGTAAAATAAATGAATTAATGCTTTCTTTAGTAAATGATGAACCTAGCATAATTTATCAGAACATCATTTAAACGTATATGAACTGGATGGTACTCATATACCTAATTACAAATTTGGTGCTGGTTATTGTAGGAAGAAGCACGCAAAAGGTAGTGTCTGTATGTTCGTTTATGAGGATTATAATTTCACTGGTTTTAATTTGCAAAAAATTTTCTAAAGAAAAGGATTTTGAAATTGCAGCTGTTAAATTAGAGCTCAGTAAAGTAAGGATAATTGCTCTGTGTGTATATATAGATTGATTTTGACTACTTTTTAAACAAACTGGATTTTATTGTCAACTCTACATAAATTTAACTCAGAATTCATAATATGTGGGGATTTTAATATCAGCTACTTGTAAAATAACAACAGGAAATCTAAACTAGAGGCCTTGTTAAGTAGTTATGCCTATCTTTATTGTTACTGGGGTTGGTTGTCTCAAAATTTTCATTACTTTTGTTTTCTCCACATTCATTTCCATGCCATAGCACCTTCCAATTTCAATTAGTCTATCAATCATGCCCTGTAGCACAGTTTCTTCCTTAGCCATTAACACAAGGTCATCTGCATATTTCACAG
>NW_019724588.1:493710-527386 GCF_002891405.2 Cryptotermes secundus | reverse complement strand
CATTGTTGACATTCTTCCATTTCCTTCGCTCCTCCATTTTACTCATCATCTCCTGTGTAACCCATGGTTTTCTTGCTATTTTCTCAACTTTACCAACCAAATCACTGATAGTATCTAACATGCATTCTTTTATATTGTTCCACTGCACTTCAGCATTTCTGCTTTCACCTTCAATTGCACCGAGTTTCTCTTCTATGGTCTCCTGCATGCTTTGTCTTTGAGCATATAACTTCACCAAATCCCATCTAGGTCTGCGCTTTTGAAATCTTATTATTTTCTTCAACCTGGTTCGGAACCTGGCAACCAGTAAGTTGTGGTCAGAGTCAATATCTGCCCCAGGCAGCATCTTCACATTCTTCACACTGTTTCTGAATCGATGTTTCACAAGGATGTAGTCCAGCTGATACCTCCTCCAATCCCCAGGTGCCTTCCATGTGTAAATTCTTCTCTTTGGCTTCTTGAACCAAGTGTTGGTGACAATTAGTCCATTTCGTTCACAAAAGTCAATAAGCATTTGACCCCTGTGATTCCGTCTTCCTAGTCCATGTGAGCCAACAATATTATGATATAGTTCATCTCCAACAATGCTATTCCAGTCTCCCAATATGATGCTGTTTGTGTCACCTCTTCACCTTCCTGAAGAATTTCTTCAATTGTGTCATACACTTTTTCCACTTCATCATCTTCATACTCTGATGTTGGCATGTACACTTGCATAATCAGTATATCTACAATTGAAAAAAAAATCCAATGACCTTATCAGGATTCGATCCTGTGACCTTCTGGCTTGTCAGATAGAAACAATCTGGAATATACGGGTAATAAAACATGAAACGGGAAAATCACATCTGACTGAACAGATATCATCTCTCCTTATAAACGATGAAAAGGTTGAGGACCCAGAAGAAATTATGGATGCCTTCAATACTTTTTTCTGACAATTTACAGAAAATCTAAACTTGTATCAAGAAATGAGAGATAATGCCATTTCATTTTTAAGAGAGGCATTTCCTAGAAAATTCCCTGGTATTAAAAGCATTCCAACCACTGAAACTGAAATAGAAGGTATAATACATTTCCTCAAAACAAAAAACTCTTCAGGTTGTGGTGGAATAACAAGTAAAATTTTAAAAGTTTGTGGATCCCTAAACAGTGGCCCATTACCTCACATCTGTAATCACTGACTATCCACAGGAATCTTTCCTAATTGTCTTTAATATTTCATTAAGACCAAAAAAAGAGGGGGAGGGACAAGAATAGTATGTCAAACTACAGGCCAATATCACTGCTAACTACTTTCTCTAAAGTACTTGCAAAAGTTATGCACAATAGGTTAAGCCATTATTTTTAGAATAACAATATACTAGTCCCTGAAAAGTTTGGTTTTAGGAAAGGGATTTCCATTGAAAATGCAGCCTTTAAGTTAACTGAGAGTGTGTTGAAATCTGTTAATCAAAAAATGCATGTTGGTGGAATATTCTGTGACTTGGCAAAGGCTTTTGACTGTAAATCATGAAATTGTATTAATTAAATTAATTTTTTTGGGCATTCAAGGAACAACGTTAAGTTGGTTTGGATCCTACCTAACAGATAGAAAACAAAAGATTGAAATAAAATCATCAATTTCAATCCAAAGTACTTACTCAAACTAGGGAATAATAAAACATGGAGTTCCACAGGGGTCAATTTTAGGGCCTTTGCTTTTCATAATTTATATAAACAACATCCCTCCTACACTAAAGACCTCATCAGTACCTATAATATTTGCAGATGACACTAGTGTTAAATTTCTGGTAAAAATTTAGATGATTTCTGCATGTCATCAAACAAAGTTTTTTTTGCAAATGAGTGAATGGTTCTCTGCAAACAAGCTGTGCCTGAACCTAGAAGAAACAAATGTAATAAAATTTATAACAAAAAACTCACCACAATATCCATTAAACATTGGATATAATGATAAATATATAGAAGAGGGAGTAAACACATAATTCCTTGGCTTGCAAATTAGTAATCATTTAAAGTGAAAAAACCATATCAATCAGTTGATTCCAAAGCTAAGCAGAGCATGTTATGCAGTTAGATTCATGTTACATATTAGTAACATTGACACTCAAATTAATCTCTTTTGCTTGCTTTCTCTCTTCAATGAAGTATGGAATAATTTTCTGGGCAATTCGTCTGACAGTAAAAGTATTTACATTGCAAAAGAAAATTGTTAGAATCATGATGGGTGTCAAATCCCACAATTCCTGTAGAGATCTATTTAAGAGACTACAGATTTTAACTTTTCCTTGTAAATATATATATTCATTAATAAACTTCATTACAAATAACAGAGAACATTTTCAGATGAATGCGGATGTACACAGTGTTAACACAACACAAACACTGTCTTCATAAGCCAATTGCTAACCTCTCATGCTTTCAGAAAGGCATATATGCTGGGATCTAAATTTGTAATAACCTGCCATCTGATCTCAGAGGTCTTATGAATGAAAAACTATGATTTAAAATAGCACTGAAAGGATACTCAAATACACACTCATTCTGCTCTGTTGATGAATACCTGTTGCCTAGAAAATAACTTGTATATATAAATAGCCTTGTGTGTAGTCACTGTGTATTCTTGGTTTCTCTTGTGAGAATGCCATTGGGACTGTACATATGTTTTGTATTTATATGACATATTCCACATCCTACAGTCATTTTGACTAACTTTGGATCCATGCAATGCAATGTTATGTTATGTCTCATGTTCCAGATTGGGTGGCACCCAAGGCATACTACAGAACAACAGGATCGTTCGACTACTACAAAAAGGTGAGGCTACTTCTCCACCTGAACCTTCGGAATTGCTACAAGGTGATTCTTGGTGAGTAGCTGAGTGTACCTTAACCCCACGTGTGGCTCCTGTGCCCACAGAATGACTATCATCTGTGTAACAATCAGGAGCAACAAACCAATAGAAACACCAGAACACAACACGGAACAGAACAACTAAAATGGTTAGTAGTACTTCAGTTAAAATGGTGAACCTTTCATTGGAAAATAAAGTCCCCAGTGAAGTGAAGTGAAGTGTATAAAACCAGACAAAACAAGTGGTTCCCCGGGAATTCATCTGACTACTGCATCAAAAATTACACAAAATGATTACAAGGATCTTAAGAACTTACTGGTCAATTTTATTGCAGAATTGTGACAGGCTAATAATAATAATATTAACTTTCAAAAGTTGTGGGAGAACTTAAAATTAGATAGTGCTAAACTACAGGAGAGAGTGATTTCTAGTTATGTTAAACCTTCTGAGAAGATTGAGCCTAACAACGAAGACTTATGGGTTAAAATTGAGTTGCATAACGAAAACCAAAAGAAAATTTAGAAATTAGATGTAATCATATACAAGAGGAGGTAAAAGGGGGGGGGGGGGAACCAGAAATGGGTAAAGTTAACCATGTACAGGATGAGAAAGAAATCTACGTGGAACCAGAACTTTATGAGCACACAATAAAAAGTGATGTAAATAGGTTGAACAGTTTGGATGCAGAGATATGTCAGATCAAAGATACAGTGAAAGAAACCTCTGACATAGGTTTAAGGTGATGAAGGGAGAGAGGTGAGCTGATTCAGTTTCAGCAAGAAAATTTTGAGAAACAACTCGAAATAACGAATTTGGAAAATGAGTTAAAGAATAAGAAATCACAAGAAACCTATGATCATTCAGCTCTGCTTGATCCTCAAACTGTCACCCCTAGCAATAATCCTAGTCGTAGCACAGTGTTTGAAATTTCATGTACTTGCCAAAACAATAATTGTAATACACGTAAACTACATTTGTAAAGGTCTTTCCACATCTATCTGTTGCCATTAGTGAGATACACAGTTACAATATTTCACTACCCGTAATTGACAAAATTTTGGAAGGAAATCCAGACAACAGGCATAAACTGGATGAATCCAGGAACCTTTGGAGTGTACCTCAGATGTAGCACCTGTTGGTAATTTGTAAATTCATTGTAGGAAAATTAAGTCGACCACAGCTTAGAGCAGGCATGTCCATCTTCAGACAGTTTGTGATCGACTTTTTAGTGACAAAACTGCTAGTGACCTACCATTCCCTCATATCGTCGTATCTCTCTTTAAGCAAAAATATAGGTAAAAATAACACGACACACGATGTTTGATGTAAAAGCAACTAGTAACTGGTCTGTAGATTCATCCAGTTGGAGGGAGAAAGCAACACAATTGGAAACATCTTTCAACAACTGTTCACTTATGTTTCCACACATCATTTCTAGTGAATCACACATTCTGTCGATCGCTCTTTAAACAGAACACACGTGGCTAACGACGAGTAATGAAATAAAGAGTTCATGTGACAAGGATAGAGTAGGGACTTCCCCACAGTTCACTTAATACAAATGTAAAGCAAATTTCACATAAGCTACATAAGAACAGAAAAATAGGAATGACTGATATGTATTTTCCTTTCAAAATCTTAATATAATTGTATTATATTACAAGTGAATTTACATGCTTTTCACGTATAATTTCCTTATAGGCCTATGAGATCGACCAAAAATCATCCCGCGATCGACGCATTGGACATGCCTGGCTTAGAGTAATTTTCGACGAATGAAAAAAAAAATGTGGTAAAGGACACTCACAAAGTGGCAGTGACTTTTCGCCACATAATTCTGAATGAAACAGAGGTACAGATGACCCTAGTAAAAGTTGTAATCACTACAGTTTAAAGAACTAAGTTCTAAGAACATTACAGACCGAATGTCTCATAATGTTGAAGACCATAACGTGTCAGGTCCTACCCTTCCCAGTGAAATTAATCCTAGGAATTCAGGTAAATTAACTGAATTAAATAACTGCAAGAATTTAATACAGTGGAGCAACTTGTATTGTATATATATGAAGATAACTTGGTTAATAGCCCAAAGATAGAAATCACGTTTAAAGATAAATTTAAAGTGACAGCGACGAGACATGATTTTCGTTCTAACCCTGCCTTCTGGAAAAATGCCAGCTCAGGAACATTATTATCTCTCTAAGTAACAATCTCAGATTTGTAGCTATGGCTTCAGCAGACAAGCTAAATGCAAAGTAAATACAGAATTAAGTGGATCCGAAGTCAGTACTAATGGATTGGTTATTTGTGCTTGTTATACGTGGGATATGGCGCCAAATATGGGCATCGGTGCATCATTACATATCATGAGGAACTTGAAAGGAATACGGAGTAAAGGAGGGGAAATTAATATTACGTAAATTTGTATAACAAGAGATTCTGTATTCCGTATTGAAGTGGTGGGTTTCCCCATGCACTTAGACCGGTTAGTGGTCCATTGTGCATCCCCCTTTAATTTCTACTGTCTCCATACCCTACCGGTACTGGTGCTTACTATCATCCCCTTTCTTCCAGCGAGGTTCCAACCTCCTCTGGCAGTGGTATCTAATAGTTAGTCCCTTTCTGTCAGGGAGGTCCCCCCTCCTCTGGCAGTGATACCTAATACTTCCCCCATCTACCGGAGGAATTGGAAACTACTTGGGCAGGAAATTTTTGCCTAATTTTGCTCAGAGGTCTCCTAGAGACATGAGGTTCTTTTACGTGCCGTAAATCTACGGCACGGGACCCACGGCTTAATGTCCCTCCCAGAGGACTTATTCCGTGAATTTTTCCGCCCTTAAAAATTCCATGACCTCCGCCGGGTTTGAACCCGCGTACCTTGAGTCATGAGGTGGGAACGTTACCCCCAGACTACGGAGGCTGCTTTATAACAAGAGATACTTCCTGTTGAATTTTCAATGGATGCTACATTAAGTTTGTTCCAGAAACATTTATTCTTTGTCTTAATTTTTTGTATGAAGTCTGACATATTAAGGGCGAGTACCTGTTTTACTCTTGATAGTGTTGCATATTTCGGCCAGAGAAAATAAGTAAACTTGGCGGATTTTCATAAGAGACTGATGGCTCCTGGACATACAAAATGCAGTTGAAAACTGACTGTGCTTCATTAATTAATCACAACCCCATGTAGGCATGTAATGGAAGTATAGCTGCATCATTCTTCGCCCGGCAATACATGGAAGTGAGTTGTCAGATTCAAACTCCCGCCATTTTACCCCCAGAGGAAAGTTAGCCTGGTACCCGTTGGATAGATCTAGTCTGGTCCGGTGTGGACGTTGAGGAGTATAGAGAAATCTTGTTTTCCTGCAGGTAATGGAGCATCCGGCGTCCAACCTGTAGGTCTAGGTCGTCGCTATACCGACTGAGCTGTCCAAAAAACAATTGTCTGTTCAAATATTAGAACGCCAAATTCGTTGCAGTCCCTAGATCTTCGAACTGCTCGATGTAGTGGGGGAATGGAGGTCGGATCGAATATTGTGATGGAATTCTTTTGAGGTTTTCCAGTGTACCGCTTCCTTCAGCATCTTTTGCAATTCATTATTCCCCAGTAATTCTGTGACTGGACGCTAAACCACCTGCGCTAATGACAGCGTCATTAAATATGTAAAGGTAAAGCTATCCATGTAATTGGGTCATGGAGGCCCATCGAGTTATGAGACGTCGAGGCTCCCGCATTTTTCTAGACAGCTCACAGATGGCGGTGAGGTCAGCCTTACGCGCTAGCTGCTGTTCGCCTTCAGATAAATTCCTGGTACTCATTTCTGTTAGAGGTTGAGTCCATCCCAGGGCCATAGTGCGGCTGGAAAGATTAGGTCAATTGAAAAATTCAGTGACATCGAGAATGAAACCCGGGACCTTCCGGATTGTAGCCTAGTGCCTTAATCCACTACGCAACTGCGTGCCCCTAATATACCGTAAATTCATTTAGAATCTTGAGGCGTCAGATTCTGTGGGGCCGTAGCTGAATAGTTTCTTTGTTCCAGGAGCTACACATTACATAGAGGCGTGAAATGGATTTGTTTGCAGTTTCCAGTGAAGCTTGGCGAAAAATATTTCGTTATAATGTAATGCTGTTCAAAGTCTTTGCTCTCCATAGGCCTGGAGTTAATAGAAATATTTACATATCACTCACTCACTCACTCACCCACTCATGAAGCTCAGCCCGTCTTCAGTAGCTGCCAATTGTGCAACTACTCAAGAACTTCCCAGCATTTTATGGAACCCGGAGGTTCCTTATCGTCTTCACAAGGGCCCTCCACTGGTTCATATTCTGAGCCAGATCAATCCAGTCCATACCACGCCATTCTATTATTGTCCGTCCACCTACGTCTTTGGTGTTCCTAATGGTCTCTTCTGACTTTACCACAAATATCGTATATGCATTCCTCTACTCCCCCTTTCATGCTATATGCCCTACCCATCTCATCCTCCTTAACGTCGTCATTCTACTTACACTTGACGAAGAGTACAAGCAATGAAGCACCTCATTGTGTTATTTTCTCGAACTTCCTGTTGCTTCATCTCTCTCCACTCCAAATATTCTCATCACCCTGTGGGTCCAACTGTATCCCATTTTATTCTTGCGTTGTACTGCATTTTATTAATTCAGTGACCATCCATTGTTTCTATACGTGTCAGCCATTGTTGACTGTAGCCTTCTGTTTCCGGTAATTGAGGACACTGAGTACGCTATGTGCTGTTTCCGGTACTGCATACTTGCATTTTTTGATGTAAAAGATACCGATCGAAGGACAACACATTTATAAATTGCTGGTCCGTGAATCAGAAAAATTTGAGAGAAATTGGTGCAGTGTGTATAAAGGTAAAGTTGTCAGTGTGTTTGATTAATTAAGCACCACGCCATGAGACTTATGGGGGAGTAGAGATATGGCTCTATGCATTCCTGATCTCGACACTAGATGGAGGCCACTGCCGCTTTATTCCCAGGCAAAGCACACCTCTTAACATTGGATTTGAGGCTGTGTGGGCTCCAGAGCCGGTCTGGACTGTGTGACAAAGTGAGAAAAATCTTACCCTGCAAGGAATCAAGCCCTGATTCGTCGGTCACCCAGCCTGTAGCACATGTTGTACCCAATGATTTATGCTGGCTTTGTGTAACATATACAGACCTGCGATGTATATTTATATGCGTGTGTGTGTGTGTGTGGACGTATGGTCTGGTGAGCGCTTGTTCATCGTCAGTCCATTTCTTGCATGCCTTGTGCCTGTCCTGCGAACTGAACTCGACACACCATTGTCAACACTATTACACAAAACACAGCCTTATCAATGAAATTTAACACATTCTTAAGCATGAAAAGTAAGTTTACAAAAGCACCGTGTTTATGTTTCCCCTGCAACTTTTCAGTTATTTTCATGAAATTTGTTAGGAATATTGTCTTAATCTAGCACAATATTATTTTTTGCAATAAGCAAATGACAAAATCTGAGTTTGGAGCAGCTTTAGCGGTATATATAGTAGAGTCCTGGGATTATGCATAATTGCAGATACTTGACAGACAGGTATGCGCTTATGTTAAACTCGTATTTTTGTTATAGAATATAAAAAACCATATGATGTCCGTGGAGAAAATTTTCGTTTATTTGTAGAAGTGTATTCTAAAGTACCATGATGGTAACCGGAGGACCTCGATAAACTACCCCATAGATTTTTCTGCACCTAGAATAGGTGGCTATCAAACGGAATATTTTTTGTTTCCTATACGATAGTAACATTGTTAATTTGTGATTTTTCTGATATAAAGTAAATACTTCTGTGCTCTCCCTCAAAGCATTTGTAATCTGTTTTCCACAGACATCGTGAATATTTAATTAAGAAGTTGATTGATAGTTATTCCGATTTAACCATCGGAAATTCCATGCGTTTACATGACTCACAGTGTTTGAATACCAAAGAAAATATCTGCTTATTTAAATGCAGTGTTGTACAAAATGTATATAACACAATATATTTTTTATTCTTAATAATTTTATAATAAATTGGCTATAATAATACAGAACTATTTATAATATAATAAAGTGAATTATTGATACATTGAATTTGTTTAACACTTAATTAATGTCCGAAATGCACCGTTCAGTTGGGGAATTTAAACCCCGCTAGAGGAGTGTGCACGCAATGCCCGACTGCACAAATCGGTGTACCTCATTTATTTGAAATATATTCATCACTGTACCGACCGGTGCACTTCGGACGTTAAAAGGTTCACAAAAGGAAAATACAGGAAAACCTGCCTTAAAAGGGTCACTGTTTTAAAATTATATAAGTTGACGTAATGGCGATGAAAATTGGAGAATAAAGAGATATCAAGATGATGTAAAGATTAGAGGAATTGCAGAAATTTGAGATACAACAGAATGATTTAATGTGATTTTTAAACATGACATTAAATCATTCCTTTGTACATCAAATATCTGCAGTTTTTCGAATCTTTACATCATTTTGATATATGTGTGTTGAAGGTGTATTAGATAAAATAAACCGGGATGTGCACATAATAAAAGATAAAAATAAATAAACATAAGGCTTATGTGAAAATTGAGGCAGCCAAGAGACCAAAATGCATGAAAAAAATCTGCTTGTGTTCTGGTAAAATTATTGCAATACCAGAACACAAGCAGAATCTTTTCATGCATTTTGGTCTCGTGGCTCGAATACACGGAAACTGGCCCCTTTAAGGCAGGATTTACTTTACAAATTGAATTGAAATTCAGTACAATACAAATACAAATTAATTGAAAATTGAACACTTTTTTACAGAAATTTAATGAACTCTATTATAGATTACAGATGAAAAATTAAAGAAACAATTTAATTATATGGGAATGAACTATATTATATTAATAATGAAAAATTTAGAAATAGTTCAATTAAATGGATATTTTTTAAATTAAATTGAAAAGAAAATTATTGTGCTGCTATCAATGTTGGAAACATCTAATAACTGCATTTAAAATGTAATTTTAAGCAGCATGAACTAGGGAAAATTAATTAATTTAAATAACATTTGAACAGTAACTAAAGGAAAGAATAATTTAAAATTTTATTTAATTGAAGAATAACCGAAATTTTTGGCAGCTGTATCAAAACAAAACATCTGAAAAGAAACAAGAAAGAATTTTTACTGAATTTTTATTATATTTAAATTAAATTTGAAACACGAAATAACTACATTTGACATTTAAACACAATTGAACTTGGAAAAGGAACTAATTGAAATGAAATTAAAACATTAACTCAAATAACTTTAAAATACAATTTAAACTTGAAATACATTAAAGGGAAAATTGAAAAAAATTGTAGCTTCTATCCAATTTTGGCTACATCTGAAAAGAAACAAATACGTGTTAATATTATCAAGTTATTTTAACATTTACAAGACAAGTATAATTAATTATATATAACATCTCTCTGTTACCATAAAAGAATTCGCATATTGATTTAAATGTACATCAGAGAATGTAATAATTTTCTAATTGAGGGAATATCCGGGCATGTGTTCAGAGACAACGACTAACCTGAGTTAAGTCTTCGTGTTTTTATCGGTAACTTTTGTGCATACTGTCGAATTCGTGATTGAACTACATTGAATTCTGCAAAGTTAAAATTGCCAAATATTGCTTCCCGTGTGTGAGCGAGCTTATCGAATCGCTATTCATACTTTCGAGTGTCTGAGAAGAGAAGGATTTAAATGAAATGTCCGTATAGGTAAACATTTGTCTGATAATTTTCTTATCCAGAATGGTCTAAAACAAGGAGATGCTTTATCGCCGTTGCTTTTCAACTTTGCTTGAGAATCAGATCTTCATCTTGGGGAGGAGAAAGAAGTCGCATGGAGCTAAGTCTGGTGAGTACTGTGGGTGGGGAACAACTGCCATCTTGTTTTTATCAAATTTTCTGGATGTTTCATGTCCTCCCTCAAACGCCTTAGAACATCGCAATAGAACTTTTTATTGACTGTCTGACCAGGAGGGACAAACTCCTTATGAACAATGCCGTCAGTATAAAAAAAAAACAGATGAACATGGACTTAATGTTGCTCTTGACTTGTCGAGCATTTTTTTTTTGGCCAAGGTGAAGAAGGGCTCTTCCAATGCGACGATTGCTGCTTGCTTCCAGGGTCGTAGCCATAAACCCAACTTTCGTCACCAGTGACAACCTTCGAGAGAAAGTTTTGAACCTCTTTAATCTGTGTTAAAGTTCGCAGCAGACTTCCAAGCGATGCTGTTTCTGTTCATTTTGCAGCAGTCGTGACACAAATTTCGCCGCAATCCTCCTCGTGTTCAGTTCCTCTGACAAAATTCGTTGACATGTATCGTAACTTAGTCCCAAGGTGTTACAGAGGTCTTAGATGGTCAGTCTGTCTACGATGTTGCAGAATCAGATCCCTGACTTTCGCAACATTTTCTGGTGTGGTGCCATTTGACGGCCGCCCCGAACGATCGTCATCATCAGTCGATGTTCGGCCTTTTATGAAATGCTTATACCAGTCGTAAGTTTGTGTCTGGTCTAAACTGTTGTCACCAAAAGCTTGCTTCAACATTCGGTGCGTTTCTGCAGCGGGTTTCCCAAGTTTAAAACAAAACAGTATACAGACACACTGCTCTCTCGGGTCAGCCATCACCAAACTGCAAACTCACGGAAACACAACAATGGAAATACGTTCACCAACAATAAATCCAACCACTCAACTCGACGCCGCTTGCCACACTGATTCAAGAAGGGTGTGTGGGGAGCCGTCTAGCGGTATTTCGATATGCTGATAACCATTCGCGTGCAGAATTCAAATTTCGGGAACTTTTTGATAGCATCACGTATATAGATTTAGTGCATTTAAGTTGGACAACTTTGATAAAATGTCTGCAGTGTGATGGTTCTGAATTTGTACATACCCAATGGGGATTAGGGCCCAAAGTAGCCCCTGATGATTACCTGTTAATATTCGTGGAGTTACTGCAACATTTACAAGATAACTAATATTACAGATAATAACTCTCCTTAGAGTCTTGTATGACATGACCCTTTCTTATATAATCTGATATTTGCGTGCATTAAACTTCCTGCAGAAATGGCGATTAGTTGGTATGGTTATATGCTCCTTTCTCGTGAGGGAAACTACTCTCTGATTGTCTTCAAACTGTGACAGTTGTGAAATTGCTGGAGAATGGTGGAGTCTTTTGCACTTAAACATCAGTCTTGATCACGAAGATGGAGACCTGAATACGCGGAAACAGACCCCTTTAAGGCAGGATTTACTTTACAAATTGAATTGAAATTCAGTACAATACAAATACAAATTAACTGAAAAGTGAACAAGAATTAATTTAATTGTAATACAATATCAACACAAATTAACTGCAAACTGTTCAGTAAATCCAGTAATCAATCCAAACCCAGTTTTTAGTCACTAACACATGACAATAGGTTACTTACCAGTCAGTAAATTCATATTCAGATTCATCCCTTGTACCACGTCTTCAATGTTGTCCATCTGAAACAGCGTATGGAAAATTCTGATTTATCCTTTATTACAACACAACAAATTGAGGTTCTTCCATCATTTCACCTGTAGGTATGTGGAATTGTGTCAGTAGGTTACCTGAGAAATTACTTTCCATTTTCAGCTCACTCGCGAGGCCTTTGCAGAAATTGCCGCGAATGACTCCGTATATGATTATCCAACAACCGTATAAAGGATTTCAATTTGATATGTCATTTTCACGAAAATACCTTCTCAACACCAGACGAATAACCAAGTTCATTTGGTGGTGACGCTAACAAATAAAAATTACTTGGACAAAGAATTTAAGAGTAGATTAAATTTGGAGAATATTTCTAGAATGTCGGCACTAATCAGTTTGGTCATGGAGGCATCACAACAGCAAGCAGGGGACAGCTGTTTCTGTTTGGAACTTGTTTCGAGCACCAGTTCTTGTATAAGGGGTGGGGGAGATTACGGCCATCGTGGAAAATGTCACTGAAAATATCAGAGTTGGTTTGTAGTTGTTCTGAAGGGTATATTCGGCAAAGTAGGTGTGTCACATCTTCAAGAGACTATAGTAATTCTCTGCAACCAATTCGTTAGCCTGTGTTTCCCTCCTCTTTGTGGTCGTGGGATCCACAGAGGGTGAGAACAGGTTTTCTTGTTGCTCTATGCACCACACCTGAACAAGGTGTAAAGGTGTACATGGGATGTCAGCTTGACATATTAATATTCGGAATCCTGCGGTTAGGGTACCACAGTACTGTGGTACTCAGCTGAAGCGGCAGTAGCATTACCGTCACACACTCGCAAAATGAACATCATATCGGCGTATTCTTCTGTGGAAAATGTTTGCGGCATTGTAACACAACATTCACAACCAAAGGCAACCGTCACACTGCATGAGCACTAACTGCATCTACGCTACTAACCGGCTGCAGACACATCACGTGCTTACGTTGGCGAAGACCACGCGCAGTTCACAGTAGTGCATTTACAATTACAAACGTAACTCTGTAAATAGTGAGTATAGGGCCCAGGTTTATATGACACTTTTTGCTCAAAATATTTTTAGAAATGAGCTCCATAAGTGGCGGAAGCTCCTAGTCAATCACCCTGTATACAAGGTCCGTATAAAAAGTATCGGGAAAAGTTCCGGGAAAATAGATTTATTTCAGATATTGCTACAATGCCTCAAAATTCTTCAAAATACATCCCTTGTGCATCGATACACTTTTGCCAACGGCGCTGCTACGACATGAAGGCTCCCTGGTAGGCGGATTCCGGAAGGTCCTTAAGGGTCCGCGTGCAAGCCTCTTTGACGGCACTCAGGGTCCCATGATGGTGCCCTCTGAGGGAGGATTTCACTTTCGGGAACAGGAAAATGTCTGCTGGTGCCAAGTCGGGACTGTAGGGGGGTTGGGGGTACCGTCGCGATGCCATTTTTTGTTAGGTGGTCACCTTGGAGCAGGTGTGACTGGGTGCATTGTCGTGATGCAATTTCCAATTTCCGGCGATGGCTGGCCTCACCCGATTGACCTTCTCTTCATTCTTCTTAGCACTTCCAGGTAAAAAGCTCCATTTACTGTTTGCCCCTCAGGTACAAATTCGTAGTGGACTACCCCCTGGGCGTCGACGAAAACGATGAGCATGATTTTCATTCTGGATTTGCTCATTCGCGCCTTTTTTGGACAAGGTGATGCCGAAGTGTGCCATTCGGAACTTTGAAGCTTTGTTTCCGGGTCGTACTTGAATATCCAACTTTCGTCTTCCGTGATGACGTCCAGAAAGCCGGGGTCTTCCTCAACGCGTTGCAGAAGGTCTTCACAAGCAGCCACTCGTCTCTGCTTTTGGTCGTCCGTCAAGACCTTCGGGACGAGTTTCGCGCAGACCTTTCACATCGCCAAATCTTCAGTGATAATGGTGTGCACCGTCATCTTATCAATGCCAACACGATCTGCAATCATGGGCACACTTAACCGATGGTCTGAATTGAGTACGTCACACACACGACGGCCGTCCACCGCGGGGCTCATCCTCCACACTCTGTCGGCCACTTTTGAAGAGCTTGTGCCACTTAAAAACTGCAGTTTGTGACATGCTTTCATCCTTGAACACTTGGCGAATCATGCCCAACATCTCTGTACCCGTTTTCCCCAGTCCAACACAAAACTTGATGGCGTACCTCTGTTCGGGCGGGAAACATGAGGTCACAGAAGATACCCGTATTTTCTATTTTGGGAAGTTGCCAGACGTAAGAGGATGGTAATTTTTCTGGTGTGAATTGGAAGTGTTTGGTATGACCTGTTGCCAGTTCCTCTATTTTGCAAAAGAAGGAGCCTGATTGTAGGTCGGTTGATGTGTTTTTATGGCCGGGGGGGGAGGAATTCGTCGGGCCAGATGACGGATGGTGTGTGTGTGTTGTTGACGTCAGTTAGGATCATGAGGTTTTGAGAAGTTTCGAAGTTGATAGTTTCGTATGTTGTGGCACCCTGTGTGAGAAGTCGTTTCCTTTTTGTTGCTTGATTGTAGATGGAGAGGTCAAATGAATGCCACGTGACTCCATACGATGACGACAGAAGGGAATTGAAGGATTTCATTGTGTTGTTTTCGTTTTCATTGAGTCCGATCCAGAATTGTAGGAGATGGTATGGTATTATATATCCACAAGTGGAGGAATCACAAAATGAAATGTCGACCTTTATATTTCTCCGTGAATGTGGGTGGTTTTGATAGGAATTGGTATGGTTGATATCTCACTGTGCATGTGTTTACCATATCCATCTTGTTCGACGATGTGTGTTGTTTGGCCCATAGTTGGCCTATCAGATCCAACTTTTTGTCGTTTGTAGGGGCGATCTTGTTGTTCTGATGTGGAATCAGCCATCGATCATGGGGCATCGAAGTTGATGAAGAGGTTAGGATGGATCCTGTAATAGAAGTTGCACTTGTAAGTTTTGAAGGTCGTTGTATTGGGTGGTGGTGAATGGTTTTGTAGTGTCCGAGATGGGAAGGGCTGTGAGTAGAGTTGTATATTCTTCGTGGATGTATTGAAGGTGATGTAGGAATAATGCATATATGTCGTGTTTTGTGATTATGTGTGGAGGTTGTGGGATTTGTGCTTGCTGTGAAATCAGCGATGATATCGTTATCTTGAGGTTGAATACGAAAATTGTCTGTTTTATGGGGTTGACGTCGTCTGTACCGACCCAATTCCATATGTCTTGGTTGGTGGTGATGAAAATCGGTAGACGATTGATGAGCTCCTTGTCCGCGTGTTTCATATCGGTGGGGATGGGGGCTCCTTCTAGTAGCAGTTTCCATGTACCGACCGTAGTTTGGTCGATGATGGGTTCTTCAAAGATGACACTTGTTGCGTTGGGAAGCTGATCCAAGTGGAAGTTGGATTTGTCTCGTTCCCACGCAATTCTTGTGGGTTTGGTGTCTGATAGTAGGATGTTCATGAGCAGAGACTTTCCTGTGTTAGTTGGTCCCTGGAGGACAAACGAATTTATTTTTGTAATGTTCATGGAATGTATGAGGAGGAAATGAGCAAAAAATTTGGAAACACTAATGGCGTTTGATCGGAAGACTTGTTTGAGCCACGAGACGTTGGATGGGATGGATTTATCGAGTTGAAAATTATCAATTATCAACTGATAGTAGTGTTTTGTTTTTATGTTTTGCAAGATTTCGATATTGTGAATTTTTATTAGTGTTTTAATTATATTTTGGCCAACATAGCCCAACTGTTTAAGAAGTTGGATTTTGGTGTCGGTTGGGAGAACGCGTTGAAAATTTTCATAAGATGTTATTTTGTTAGAGACAATGAGATTAGAAATGTAATCAATTGAGAACGTACGTTGGGTGAGGTTCTCCTTGATGATTGTTTTTTTTTCTTCGACATATTGTTGGCATGGCATGTTGTCTGGAGAAGAGTCTGTGACATCGTATCTTGCAATCGCATCTAGGATTGGCTTGATGATGGAAAGGGATTTATTTCCATATTTGTTGAATGTTGAGATACCTTTACGGATAAGATATGAAATGAATCTGGTTGTGTAGCGGATGAGTTGAAGGCTTGTATGAGCTTCTGCATTTCCAGAGAAGCCTGTCTTAAGGAAAGATAGGATGGAGTTGAGGTGGCGGGATACGTTGTTTGAGTGACGGACGGAGAAGATGATGTGGATGTGGTCTCCGTGGTCAAATGTTGCGAATGTTGGGGATTTTTTTGATGTTGGTGGGAGGGCGTCGAAGGTTGTTTTGTGGAGGATGAATGTGTAGTAAAGATCTGTAGAGGCTGAGGTTGGTTGGAGGAGGATGGGAGAGCTTCCACTTGGATCATTGTTTCCAGTTGTGTCTGCAGGAATGCTGGGCGATGGTGGCGAAGGAGTTCCGTCATCTGAGTGTTGAAGATGTCCATCGATGGTTGCGTTGCTGATAGAAGTTCTTCTTTGTTTAATTTGGTTTCGAGGAGGACTGTTATCACATGAGCGGAGTCGCTTGTTGAGTACGATAACAGAGGTTCTTTTGTTGATCCTTCCTGTATCACCATCGTGTATGGTGTTATCCCGAATATTCGTATCGCTGCTAGGAAAATTGCTTGGCGCACTGGTCTGCTGGATGTGTTGGTGAGAGATATTATCAGGTTCATCTCCGATTGTGGTGGGTTCTTGATGTGAACTTGGAGAACTTGGAGGTGTGAGTTTAGGCGTGCCAATGGTTCGGGTGCTGTCGATAGTGTGTGATGCTCTCGGAGGTGGGCCGAATATTCCTGTAGAAGTTCCGGGGTCATCGGGCTGAGCATATTTCCAAAGAGAATATATCTCCTTGGAGGGAGAGTTATTGTTTTGCCTGCCGGAGTTGTGAATGTTGGCCATTGTGATTTGTTTGATGTTTGATCTGTCCAAACTAATGACATTTGTGGTTCTTACCCGAAGAGAGCCAATGTTGTATGTTGTATCTTCTTCGTCGTCGAACGGAGATTGGTGTGGAAGAAGAACACCAGAAGCTTGTAGACGCTGGGTGTTGTCTGCACACAAATCTGATATTGGACACTGAGCGAACTCTTTCCAACAGAGAGAACAGTTGCAGACTGACTTGTAGTGGCAACAAGTGTCGTGGTAATACATGATTGAGGAGAGATGTTGATGTGGCATGTATTTAAAGAGGAACGATAATGAAAGGTTAAGGTTAATAGGCGGGGTTACAGAGTATCATATCGTTAAGTATGTTCTAAGTGTCTGTCATCTTTTATCGCCATCCCGCACGTGTACAAACTTGTAACCGCATCACATCATTCTCTCGGTTGTATGTTTCACTTCTATCTATCTACTTTAAATGACCTTGGATAGAAAGATGGTGATGTAACCACAATCACGGATTGTTCGTCGTCCAAAACTAGTAGTTTTGTGGTTATTCTGTGCTTGCACCGACTCACTCGACAGGGGTCCACTGAAAACACGGCCTGACCTCTACGAATGCGCTCAGGCGAATGGCGCTTGGTGCGTGTTAAAGGTTAGACCCCCATGACCACGCCTGGGCGGTGCGAGCATGGTGCGGTGTACAGTCATGTAAGGGTAAGATTTTTCCCGATACTTTTTATACGGACCTTGTATTATATATTCGTCCACCTGCAACACACATCAGTACAAGATTCATATCAGATTTAATCCCAACTGCAACTCTCCTACTGACTGAGTTTCTGAAACTTTCCGAATATATGCCAATTTATTATTTTCTAAATCGTGTTCAGGAAATTTTAATGAATCTCTCTCTCTTAGAAGACATTTCAATACATCAGTTAGATAAGTTTATAATACCATGTAAAGGAGGTACTACTACGGACCGGACAGGAGGATGGGTGGTCGTCAAGGCCAGTCTTCGCGGTGTGGATAACAGAAAAATCTTTGACGTTGCCAGGAAATGAATTACAATTGTTCTTTAATTTGGCCCATTGCCTAGAGGCAGTGTTGCTTGGTAAGTAGAACTTCAGCTGTCAAGGAACTTACCATTCCATCCATGATAACCCAGGTCAATTCGAGGAATATTACGGCTAGGTATTTATAATACTGCTCCACCTGCAACACATCATTACAAGATTCATATCAGATTTAATCCCAATTGCAACTCGCCTACTGACTGAGTTTCCGAAACTTTCCGAATATATGCGGATTTCTTATTTTCCAAATCCCGTTCAGGAAATATGAATGAATCTCTCTCTCTCTCTTAGATGACATTTCAATACATCAGTTATATAAGATTATAATTCCATGTTAAGGAGCACCTTATACAACAAATGCAGGCTATGCATAAATATTTGCTTTTCTGACACCGCAATATTTTCGGACATAGAGTGGCTGCCTGCAGCAGCCACTGCCATATCTTCATTANCTGGGGGGGGGGGGGGAGAAAAATATAATTTCAGTATGTCACACAGGTGGACATTCACAATCCGAATGCCTGACTTGTTACCATGATGTCAATTTGTTCCTGTCCTGAACACAGCACAGTGAGAGTATCGACTCGCAGAACAACATACAGCCATTTATTATTATGTATGTTGATCCACAGTGTTTGATTTTGTTCTGCCATTCTCTCAGAACCGATAGGTCTGCTTCTAATGGACTGAAGCAATTCGGCTTCACATTCTTCATCTAAATGCTTTACTTGCACAGGGTAATTTTGTTTGCACAGTCGATGGTTGTTGTTTATCAGTTTACATTCCTTGGAGTCGTCTACCATTAACCTAGCATAATACTGTTTATATGCGTGGTAGAGTCATTAAGTTCGTGGAATGTGTTTTTATCGCATCATATTAAAAGGTATTCACAAACACTTACGCAGATCCACATCGGCCCTCAAAATAGTTGCCGTTGACCGCTATGCAGTTCTGTCAACGTTGATATAGTGTCGAAAACATTGCTCAAACATATTGGCAGTAAATTCCCGTACGACGCTTTGAGGCCATTCCACGAACTTATTGATTGTGATATCCATTAACAAACACTCACGTTCTGGCAATATAAATGTAAATTTAAACTCAGTATTTCTGATCTTGCCGGTCACGGTAGTGGAGCAGTCTATGGCATGCACTGTCTTCGCTCGCTCGGAAGCTGAGATCGTGGGTTCGAATCCCACTCAGGGCATGGATGTTTGTGTGCGTTTTTCTGTGTTTGTCTACAGGTAGAGGCCTTGCGACAAGCTGATCACTCGCCCAAGGAGTCCTACCATATGTGTAAGATCTAGAAAAACCGAACTGAACGGAGAAGTTCATGGAGGTAGACCTAGGCCCACTGGGGCTGTAGTGCCAAGGAAAAAAAAAATGTCATCTTAATTAGAAAGGGTAAACATGGTACACACTGTATTTCAGCTGATTTTTAGAAGGCGAATTACATAAAATAACTTCCCTTTAAAAATACATCAACTTTACTAATTCTTAAAACTAAATTATGGTCTGTCAGCACCTGCTGGTTCCTCGCTCGCGAATTTTCCCTTTTTTTTCTACCCTGAAGATGGAGGCTATACATTCCTCCGAAACTTCGGTTAATACAATATCTACACAGCACCACATCCCAGAAGACGGCATTCTTCATAGTCACCGCCGTGAATACCTCAAATCTTAGATAAATTATGGTAGTCCGCACTCAATGGAATTGGCAATGTCAAGTTACATGGGATGTCAGCTTGACTTAATTTCATCTGATTCATGATTTGCGCTGGTGTACTGACATGTGGCGCCGATCACGGTGGCCGCGCAGTCTAAGGCATGAACTTTCTTCGTCTGATGGATGGGATTGTGGGTCATCCAAATATACGAGTACCTCCATGTCACGCAACCGCACCAACATGGCATCCATGACACGTTGAAATGTCGAAGGGGCGCCTGAAAGACCAAAGGCCATTTTCTCGTACCTAAAACTACCGAATGCGGTGACGAATCCGGTCTTATCCTTATCCTCCTCACATATATGAATATTCCAATACGCGTTTTCGATGTCCAATAACATGAAATATCTACTCCCCGCCATAAGTGAGAGGTTGCTCTTGATATCAGGTATGGGGTATACTGGTGTACTCGTCACTGAATTTAACCCTCGAAAATCGGTACAAAATCTATATTTTGGAATTCCATCCAGTGATTTCTTGGGGACTAAAATCACTGGCGCCACCCACGGAGATGCGCAGGGAGTAATAACCCCTTTAGCCAATATCTCATCTACCTGGCGTCTCATCTCCTCCCTTAATGCATAGGGTACACGATATGGGTTCTTCTTAATCGGCAGGGCGTCCCCTGTCCAAATCTCGTGATAGCCCTTCATCGTAGTGGGTAGCACCCGTGTGCTGCCGTTACAAAATAAATCTAAATATTCTTCAAGCACTGGTAACAAGACTTTTTTTTCTTTTTTTTGCACAAGTGATCTAACTTCTGCTCTAGTTTCTCCCTTACTTCTCTGAGTTCCAGAGCATCTCTTGTGCTAACGGAACTAACCCAAAGGTCCGCCATTCCCTTCCTCCCCGGGTAGCGAAAATCAACTCCTGCTTGCTTGGGTGTAATCTCCCTCAGCGGCTTGGCCTGTCCCAAGCGTACATTCTTCCCCAACTCCAAATATTGACCACGGGTATTCAACACCTTTAATACACAGTACCTAGCCCCGTTATCCTCTCGTACGGTCATGACCCTATCGACCCTCGCACTCTTTCCACTGGTACCAGGTTTCCTATCATTTCCGCCTAGGCTTTGCATTTCCTCCAATTCTCCTGCAGTAAAAATCCGGCTCACTACTCGAGCCACGTACGCACCCGGTGTACCTAATCCCAAGGGCTCAATTAATATCTCCCGGGGCAACTCCACCCNTTTACTCTTCTCTATTTTCCCTACTACCAGTCCCTCAGACAACGGGGGGATGACGATTGGCTCCTGAGCCACCACGTTCCAACAATCTATACAGGATCCTCCCGGGCTCAACCCTGGGGTAGGTACTTCAATCGGTCCACCTGACGGCGTCAACCTTGGGCTGGCCAAGCCCGCTGGTGACATCCTCTGTGCCGTCCGGCATGGAGGTGGACTGTGACACACCGCCTNAATAATTGATGGTGTGTCCGTTGTAGGACTAGCATGTCGGTTCGTAAATGGATACCCCCCCCCCCAATCCGTCTGAGAACATCAGCCCCTAGAACACCACTGTATTCCGTATCTAGGGGGGCTATCAAAAACTCGTGGGTAAACATCTTTTTCCCCACCCTAAATGTTATCAACTGCGCTCCTACTATTTTCAATTTAGCTCCCGTGATCCCTCTTGCGGCTCTCCGTGTAGCACAAATACATGATGTATTAATTCCCGGCTTCATCACCCTCAGGCTGGCCCCTGAATCTACTAACACCTGCTGGATGCTTCCTTCTATTTCTATCAACAACTCTGGGCCGGTAATTCCTACGTGCGACCAACCTACTGTCGTGCACTCTATTGCTGGTTCGACGCTGGGGATCTGGACGTCGAACCCTGACCGTTTGGGTGCTGGGCAGCTCGATAAAATTTTGGGCAGTCTCTACGCCTATGCCCAAACTCATTACAATGGAAGCACTGGATGCCTGACAAGCGAGTGTCCTCAGGTGGGCCCCAAGGCCGCGCTGGGCCCCGAAAGCTTTGCCTGCCAGATCGGACCCTTCCTCTACCTCCTCGAGTGAGCAGAAGGTCGCGGGAGATTGGGTCCCTCCACCTAGAGCTCTGATCTCGCCACGACCTCCAACCTGATGTCATGGAGGGGGTTTCTTGTTGGCAATCCCTAGCATAATGCCCTCTTTTCCCGCAGTGGAAACATTCAACGTCGCTCCTAGCGGTAAATACCTTCTTGACTCCTTCGGTTAGCTGTTTGTGTTACTCCACGTTCTCTACTGTGACCGCTAACCTCACCGCCTGCTCCATTGTGCTGGGCATCTGAATTGTACTTTTTGACCTACTATGCCCCTAAGACCGTGAACATAGGCTGCCAACAACCTACGTTCTGCCTCCTCATTAATTATATGTCGGGTCTCTTCGTCGTTGACCTTGATGGTTCTTAGACACATCTTCCTACAACGGTCACTGAACTCCTCCGCGCTTTCGTTCTTCCCCTGAACCGCGTCCTGTAGTCTAGTATAGTAATACTGGTCAGGGAGCGTGTCACTGAACCTCTCAATCAGTGCCTGCCCCAGAACTTCGTAGGAACATCCATCTCGGCCTAGCTCTTCCCTTCCATTCAAGAACTGCAGGGCCAACCTTTGCAATTTGGCCTTAACAATGAAAGCTTTATCGTGGCTAGTCCACCCACTTACCTTGGCCAATGTCTCTGTCTGCGTTACAAACTCGTATGCAGATCTCCCCTTACTTTTCCCCATCCATTCCTTTATCCCGGCTACAAGTGAAACGCCCTTGCTCTGCCCTCTTTGGGCCTCCCCAGTTCCGAGGGTTTCCAACTGAACCCGTAGTTCCTCCATCTGTGCTTGGAGAACCTCCATTTCCCCCACACGAGCCATGCTTCACGCCAAAGGGCCAACGTGTATCTACTGTAAGCTAAACTATGTTCGTAGGTCTCCCACAATTTCCTTTCAAAAGCAATTCTCACTCAAGTTCGACCACTAACTGCTTAAATTTATAAACATATTCATCTGCCCTTGAAATCCAAGATTCAACCTTTTTTTCCCTCAAGTCGCAAAATCCCTGAGGTCAGCAACTTGCCGGACATGCCTTGTCGCGCGATGCGAAACCTGACCGGGTCTTTCCACTGATGCATAAACAGTCTTTTCTAAAGACAATTCAGTCGACTGACAAGGAATGCGAAGAGTCAGCCGCGACTCTGTCTCCTTGCCTTCCGGCCAGCCATCTGGCATTTTAACCTAAGCATCCAATCTTACAAAAATCATACTTAATAACTAAGAAAATGGGCACAACAGTATCTTCTCCGAAACGTTCAGGTGACGATTCCGTCCATAGTGCGGAGGATGAATATGGTTGTAATTTTTCCGTCGAATAAGATTATGATCTACATGCGAGTAGGCCCAGGGAGGATTCTCAGACTACAATGAAACTCTGAGAATGCCTTTTTTTTCCGTCGTGAGCGACAATTATCTACGTGCGAAGTTAGCCCAGGGTGTGGCTACTGTAATGACAATGCCGCCGCTTCGCAAGACTATGAATTGAATTTCCTAAGGGAATACCAGTTACTTTCCTTCCACGATTCCTAGCCACAACGTGTGCCAGATACAAGGTCTTTACAGGAAGCTCGTCTACCTAATCTGGTCAATGAGTATTCTAATCTTGATGCATTGCAGAAGAAGGAACTTTTCCACCTGTTAATTAAATATACAGATAATATGACCTCCCGACCAGGGAAATGTAAGCTGTTCAGTTATAAGTTTCAAGTGGAAACCGATCGCCCTATAGTGGGATATAGGCCGCCCATCCCTTTTGCTTTAAGGCCAGCTTGGATCAAATTGTAGAAGATAATACTTTGGAAATTGGAAACTCTTCTTTTCTGAACCCTTTTACAATAGTACAACGAGATGATAAAAGCCAAGAATGTATATCGATGCTCATAAGTTAATCAGTATACCATCTCTGATTATGAGCACACACCTCCCCTGCAAGAACTGCTACAGAAGATTTGATGGGACTAGTTATATGACTTGTTTCGAGATTTTTTATTTGAAATTGAAGCTTTTAAGCTAACTTGGGAAATAACACTGAGACTTTTGTATTCTTTTACGTGGATGACATTCTGGTTCACTTTCGTATGCACGACAGATATTTAGAATTTAGATTTTTTTTTTTTTTAGAAACTTTGTATATTCTGTAGAACTTTAGAGGTAATATACAGTTACATAGTCTTGAGTTGATGAAACTTACACAACAGATACAAGTTTTTGTTTTATATGAAAATGAAAGAGAAATTATAGTTGACGTATACATAAGGTGACCTACTCATGACAACAGGTATAATGCTGAGAGGCTATATGTACATAACTGTAAGTCAACGCAGTTAACATGTATAACAAATATGTGATGATAACGTAAAATGTAACCTAAATAATGAAAAGAAAGGATGATGAAATAAGACCCAAAAATTTCAGTTTATCGGTTAGTAAAGTGGAATATGTGAACATTCCAGTGATAGTAAATAATAATAATAACATAGTGATTACGAAGGATGTTGTGTCAAGTACGCTCATGACGAACATAGTTAAGTATTAACTGAGATGCGAACCTCCACAGAAGACAGTGAATTTTAGTGAAAACATTATCATTTGATATCCTAATCAGTTTTAAAGTGCTACGAACAACTAATCAACAAACACAAGTGTGTTATAATGGGTCATAAGAAAGATCAGTTTGCAAGAGTTTTTCCAGTTGTTAAACTTTATTACTTATAAATATTTTTCTTGTATAAGTGTAAAAATATACATACAGTCATTCATGTTAAGGCGATTGATTATGTAGTAAATGTTTCATTTCACTTCATTACAGAAACAAAATTTACTTAGGAGATTGTAACCGATTACTCCTTTTTTTGTAATATAATATGTACTATATGTACTTTGCCTAATTTATGTATACATATGTATATTTATTGTATTTTCAACATAATTTAAATTATAAATTGTGGAATTGCGTAAGTCATCACGCACTGCATTACGCTATGACCCAAATATTAAGCCAGCATCTACACAAGCGCACAAAATGCGTCCATTGTAACGAACGTCGTGACGTCTGTTGTAGAAATAAACAAGGGAGGCGAATGCTACGCTTGCTTCTCGCTCCATTGCAGACAAAAAACTACGCACCGCAGTCTGCAACTGTGTGGTGTCCACAGCAAGGTACATTCATTACAACAGATGCATTCTGTGCGCTCTTGTAGACGCTGCGTAAGTGGGAATCATTCAACGTCGAATGACTTCTTATGAAGCTGATAAATTAGGGACTCTCCCTCTATCTGGTGAGACATGATGTAAGCTTCATAAGTTAGTTAGCCCTGTACTCCCCTGGTGTATAGCCAATCATAATGCCAGTTACTGGATGATGTAATACTAAGCTGCTAGTGGCGTGGTACGCTCAATTCTTTGTTAGAAAAGCAGACAAAGCCTGGTAATCGAACTGTAAAGATGCCTGCAAGTGTCTGTTCTCGAAAGGGGAACAAAGAACTGTATATAGCCATAATAATTGTTACTAACAATGGTGTAAATTCGAAGTATTAAATAAAGTGTAAGTGTTCATAAGTTTTGTCGACTGCCTTGTAGGATCCAAGACCCACTTAACGGCCCTGTGGTAGTCTCACGTTCCCCAACTGAGTGGCGCTCTGTACATACTTCGGAACATCACAGACATTAAGCAACGAAAGGTGGGGCTACGTCATCGCCTGCTTCCTCGGAGTCACTAGGAGGCGATTCACAGCGAGCAGCTGCGGCCACCTTAACCCCACAACGCGTCGCTACCGCCCGCCCCCGCAAAACGACGGTCACAAACTACCCAGACAGTATTATGATGCAGTAACCTTGCATAGTTAGCTGAGGACGACCTTGTAGACTACATATTATTTCACTCAAGTCTGAGGGCATGTGACATGAAAATCCTGCACGTGGTAGCGTAGCTGGTTGAGGCACTATGCCACAAGCCGGAAGGTTTTGCGATCGAATCCTGATAAGGTCATTGGATTTCTTCAATTTACCTAACCCTTCTAGCCGCACAATCGCCCTGGGGTCGACTCATCCTCTAACAGAAATGAGTACCAGGAATATACCTGGGGGAAAGGGCGGTCGGTGCATAAGACTGACAACCTTACCGCCAACTGTGAGCCGATTGTCTCACAACCCCATAGGCTTCCACGGTCTGTTACAGGTACACCTTTACCTAATTTTTTACCATCCTAGTATGCAGTAGGATAAAGCAGAAAAATTGAACATGAACTGAAATAACACATATCTTAAGATGGGAATGTAATGTACTACATTATATGAGGGGCAGTCAAAAAGTTCCCTGAATGGTAGTGGTATAGCACTCTAATTGTAGGACATACGGAACGCTTACAAAATCACCTTCAAAGTAGGACCCTTGCGCGCGCACACTTGCTCCATCGATCCTACCAGTGTTTGAAGCAGCAGTGGAAGGCTTCTTCTGGCATCTTCTGGAGCTCAGCCGTCGCATTCGATTTGATGTCCTCCATGGTTGCGAAACGTGTCCCCTTGAGGCTCAATTTCAGAGTAGGAACAGCCAAAAGTCACTCGGAGCGAGATCCGGAGAGTACAGTGGTTGAGTGATGACAGGTATCTTTTTCTTGGCGAGGAATTGCTGCACAACATGCGATGTGCGGCTCGGTGCGTTATCATGATGCAGAAACCACTGTCCCTGCCACTTGTCGCGCCGCTTCCTCTGAACCACATCGCGGAACCTCTGCAAAACTTGCATGCAGAAATGGCCAGTAACAGTACCAACTCCACGATGGTTATTTGTCGATCACACCGAATCAGTTATCGCACTTTTCCAATCATTTCTTCGGTTCTGAATGTTGAAGGTCTCCCGCTGCGCTGGTCATCCTCTAACGTCTTCTGCCCGTTCCTAAACCGGGAAAACTAGTCGTAAACTGCGGATTTCTTTAGTGCAGTATCACTGTAATCTTGCTGTAGGGCCGATAGCGTCTCTGAAGCAGATTTTCCCAAATTGCACATGAACTTGATGTTCGAACTGCGACATTGCGCCGAATGACCACTTTCTCTAATTCAAACAGAACAGTAACGACACTGCACACTGAAACCTGTTGCGCCTGCGAGCAGACATGCTGAGCTCCCCACCACAACAATGTGTGTGCTATCTTATCGCTCGTTCTCCGTCTGCAGGGGAATTCCAGGAACATTTTGACTGCCCTAAGTAGCACAGAAAATTTCTTCAAATGTTTCAGCCAACCTCTACTCAATTACAGTGACTGAAATTGAAACTTTACTTTCAAGTCAGAAGGCATGTAATACCTGTACCATCTTAGTATGCAGTAGGATAATGCAGAAAAAACTAAATTCAACTGAGATAATATATGGGGCACTCTGAATTACTGCCACGGAGGGTTTCCTTGGCCTATAGTTTTCATACCTTTTGTGCCACTAAATGCGTGTATGTTGCAGGTTCTATTCTGCAGCTATTATTAAAGAAGCAAAAACTTTTTGAGTTACACTTTCATATTCTATCAGCAGTTTTATTTCATTATTTAGTGTTTGATTATTACAGGCCAAGAAAAATCCCGACAATAAATGAGAATCATAGAGATGGGAGACAATGTATATACACTGAAGTGCCAAAAGTCATGGGATATGTACCTAGTATTGTGTAGGACCCCCTCTAGTCCGGGGAAGTGCAGCAGCTCGACGTGACATCGATTCCAGAAGTGGACAGAAGACTTCTGGAGAGATGCCGACAGCCCCCTGGTATTTTTGGGTGTGAATGGGCCTCTCCACCACGTCCCATAAATACTCGATTGAGTTCATGTCGGGCGAACGTGGTGGCTACACCATTCGTCGGAACTCTCCAGAATGATCCTCGAACCAATTCTGGACAACTCCTGTCCGTTGACATGGTGAATTGTCCTGCTGGAATATCCCATCGTTGTGGGGGTACATGAAGTCCATGAAGGGCTGCAAATGGTCAACAAGCAGTGTAACGTAGCGGTCACCGGTCAATGACGCATTTAGGTGGACGAGCAGATCCAACTCATGCCACGTGAATACACCCCACACCAGTATGGAACCACCACCAGCCTGCACGGTGCCTTGTTGACAACTGGGGTCCATGGCCTCATGGAGTCTGCGCCACACTCGAACCTTACCATCCGCCCGAAACAACTGGTACCGTGACTGATCGGACCACGCCACATGTTGCCAATCCTCCAGGGTCCAATTAGGGACGTCACAAGCCCAGGTGAGGCGCTGTGTCCGGTGTCGTGGTGTTAACAGATTCAATCTGGTCGGTCTTCTGCTCCCATATCCCATGGAAACTAAAGAACGCTGCACTGACCTGCTGGATATGCGTCTGGTACCTCCTGCATTGAATGTGGATGTGATTTCAGCCAGTATCGTTTGTCTGTTACCACCGACAATTCTAACTAGACGCCGCGGGTCACGATCATTAAGCAGCCGTGGTCGACCACTGCGCTGTCCACGGTGGGTGGAAATGCCTTCCACAAGGCATTCCCGGTACACAAGTGACACCATGGATCGAGTAATGTTGAATGACCGCACAACTTCAGAAATGGAATGTCCCATCCGCTTGGCACCCAGTCATGCCCCGTTCAAACTCCGATAATTCACGTCGGCTTGCCATGGGCAGACTGGCCGGTGTTCAACCTGACTCATGAGAAAACACCTCACAACTGATACTGCTCTGGGCAGGGACGGTGCACTACCTAAAAATAAATTTACATCCTGCTATCCCATTACTTTTGGCACTTGAGTGTATATACATATACAAATACATTATTGTACAGAAAATATTTTCAAATAGATATTAAACCCCGTAGTCAATTACAGTGACTGAAATTAACCCTTTGACGCGGTCATTTAAATTCCGCGGCCGCGTCTCCTGCGGTAATATATTCAGCCAGCCATTTAAATTTTGCTCGAAAATGATTTATTCATCATTGTTCTTAAATTCTATGAGATAGGAACATGAAACTTTCACTAAAATGATCTTAAAAGGTGGTTTTATAACCTTACCTTATAATATGAGCGCCCTTTATATCTTCAATGGAAGCAGGTTTTTTAGTATTTGAGCAGTGAATGGTACGCCTTGAAGCATGAAACTTTCACTAAAATGATCTTAAAAGATGGTTTTTATAACCTTACCTTATAATATGAGCGCCCTGTATCTATTTGAGCAGTGTAAGGAAGGCCTTGAAGCATTCGTGTAACCCAACGGTGCCCCACATTCATCGCTCCGATATTGCGTATCTTTTCTTTTGCTCTTTTTTTTAACCACACAGCTTCTGTGCGGCCTAGCCCTCTTCCCCGTGAGGGGTATAGTTCAAGGAAATGTCCTTCCGTGAGCAGTAAAGCTAGTCAGGTCAGCTGCAGTAAATTCAACGTTACGAGTTATCATAACAAGGGGTTGTTGCTATGCCTTTGATATTCCATCCATTTTGGCGGCAGGAGATGTCGTAGGGGTGACCACAGAATTCATGAAGTTATTCTAAGAACTGTCTGGTATCTAGTGAACGAAAGTAGAGCTTAGCTGGCTCAAAAAAATATTTATGGTCATCCCTCGAAACGACCACCAAGGTCAGTACGATAAAATGGAGTCAACTGGAGCGATAATACATGAAGGAATGAGTTCCTTTTCCCTCCCCCACACACATCCGTATCGTCTCAGGGGGTGACCACAGTGTTCTGCCTTAAATTGTGGCGTTTTTCTAAGAACTGGGCCTTTGTACTGTGCGAAATCAATCGATCTGGCAAGAATAAATGTTTGGACATCCCTCTTCTAAGAATTCCAATTGAGTGTGTTAGTGTGGCCAGCTCAGGGCAATATGATATTATAAACACAGCACATATCACGTCTCTGCTGTTTATACCTTCATAGCAAAGAAAATACGCCATTGAATGAGGAAACCGCTACCAGAAGCAACACGAATTTGCTGCAAGACAGGCATATGTAACGATGACTTAGCTCAGCTAAACTCGTTGGCTTAGTATACTCTGTTCTTGTGACAACAGGCCAGCGAAAAATCTAACAATCTACAGCAAAACCATCAATTATTATGGGCGTTATAACATAGGTGTGCAGCTGGACGAAACATACACGTCGAACCCCCCCCAGACGATTTAAATACCTGATGAAACATACACATCAAACCACGCCAATGGGTTAAAACATACTCGCAATGCACATTTATAAACCTCATACATACATGTCATTGAAACAAAAATTGTTTCATTGAAAAGAAAATGGCTCCTGACTTGTGTTGCATACCTCATATTTTAATAGTAACACTTATCATGAATTCCCTTTTTTGAAAACAGACATGAAAAATATTGCAAAATCTCATCTGCCGAGATAAAACTCACCATTCAAAGTAAGAAAACATAGCTGGGTACTGCAAAAGGAACAAAGATATTATGGATGGACTAGCATTCAAATCAACACAAATCACAAAATGGTCCAAGTCGTTGTCAGCTTATGATAATCCACTTGTACTATCCTGAGCCAGATCAATCCAATCCTTCGAACGTATGTGGGTCTTTCGTTAAAGCGGGACAGTACAGTCCAGACGTAGTATGCCAACCAGTTGGCAAATCTGTTTCTGCTTTGTATACCCTGATCTTCTGAGCTCCAGAATATAGAACAGAAGAGGGGGCTCGCCGGCTTGAACCCTCACCAGGCACAGGCTAAATGGAAGCTATATATTCCCTCAAAACGTTGGTATGCACTTAACCAGACTACATGATTTCACAATGCTCACAATCACAATATGAAGGACCGTCTACACTAAGATTTTACTGTTTTACTCACTCCTTTCACAGGGAACCGGGATAGTGCGGTCAGTATAGCGACTGGCTACGGAATGAACGGCCTAGTGGTTGGAGTTCAAGTCCCGGTAAGAGCAAGAATTTTCTCTTCTTGTCGTCGTCCAGACCGGCTCTGGGCCCACCCAGCCTATACAGTGGGTACCGGGGGCTCTTTTTATGGGGGGTTAAGCGGTCAGGGCGTTAAGCTTACTGGTTACCTCCAACTAGTGCCGAGGTCAAGATAATGTTGATCTATACATCCCTTCCCCCATACGTCTTCATGGTGCAGTGCTTAATTAGTTAAATACAGGGACTTCACCCTACCTTACTCACGCCTCCCCCCACCCCGATCTTACAAAACCCAACGAAATCTTAATACCTGATAAAACGTGCAAAATACAAAAATATATCAAGAGCTAAATTTCGAGCTTATGTTTATAGCAGAGCATTGATTCTTCATTAATTCACTATCATTTATATCCTTGACAGATGGCAACATTTCTCAACCAGAGTGAACACAGAGGAACATTGATTAGTTTGGGTTTACAACACCATCGACACAAACTGCGCCGTCTTCACATGGGGCTAGGTCCATCTGTGGCCGAAATACCGATTGATTCAATCTACCCCACTTCCACAACGAGAAAGAAGTTTATAAATTTGTATTTAAGTGGATAATATTAATTCCATCTAGTGTAACCAGCTTAATTTAAGTATATATATATATACATATACATTTTCACATGTTTCTGAACCCCATACAAGGAATTTTACCATTAGAAATTAAGATTTATTAATGTGAAATTAAAAGCTTTCTGGCCCTATGCACGTATTACAGGCGATTTATCTCAAGTTTTTCCAACATTGTTAGTCTAGTTAGCGGTTTAACTAACGGAAGAGAAGCCTTCCAGTTGATTCCATAGGTGGAGGCCACTTTCCAAACACTAAAGGGAGCCCTATGTGCTTGCCCCAAGCCAGGTGAGAGGTTTGTTGTGGACACAGATGCATGTAACTTCACGATTACAGGCCACTCCATAGCTCAAGTGGTTAGTTGCTGGCTCCCACTGTGGCGGCCCGGGTTCGATCCCGGGTCTGGTCAAGTGGGATTTGTGGTGGACAAAGTGGCGCTGGGGTAGGTTTTCTCCAAGTACTTCGGTTTCCCGTGCCAATCTTCACTCCGCCAATTGCTCCACAATCACCCTCACCTATCATCTGGGGCTGCTACAATAGGCCAGAAGTGGCCGCAGTACAAGGGACTTAGTCCCTCCCCACTAGCATTAAAAACAAAAACAAAAAACTTCGGGACTGGAGGAGTACTCTCTCAAATACAGGACGTACAGGAGCGTGTCATATCTTACTACAAGACGCTAAACAAAGCAAAGAGAAACTACTGCGTCACCCGACGAGAACTACTTGCCATAGTGAGGACACTGTTACATTTCCAAGTACAATCATTCACGGTTACAATTACTGTTCACTGACAGTGAACTCAAGTCATGTAACATAACAGGATCTTATCTGTACCAAGATTCTGCTGTTCTAGGAACAGAAAGGGTGGGAACTGTTTGCTGTGACATGGAGCAGGTATTGTCAGGCCATTCTATGAGGTTCTGTAGGAAAGTTCCCTGACTAGGTCAAAACTTGCTCAATTTTTGCTGCTATCTCCTTCAAAATAGTCTCCTTGGGAACGTATACAGCTATCCCATTATTTTTTTGCAAGCTTTAGAAACACCATGGTAGTCATTTTCCTTAATGCTGTAGAGGCCCACTTCTGTTCCCTTTGGTTATCGAGCACTGCTTCAAAATGTCGACACTTGAATTTCATTTTCAATTTGGGATGCAAAGCAAAATCACAGGGGTTAAGTCCAGTGAGTAGGGAGGATGGGGAACGATAACCATGTTGTTACTCACAAACTCTGTTGTTTTCAGGGATGTGTGTGCAGGCACATTGTCATGATGAAGGAGAAATATAGTGCACATTCTAATTTTCTGTTAAGATCTCCTGGCAAACTCCATAACTGATCCAAGCGGTGTCTAGGAGCTCATGGATTGTTCGATGATGGTGTTTGTGGATGAGTTGTAGAACTTTCTGAACATTTTCTGAATTTTTCTTTTTTGGTGACTGTTTGCTCAGAATATTCGTCATCTTCAGCTGACATTCAACAGGCCTTGAAACGTGAATGTCATTCAAGAACTGCTGCCCAGCTTAAGGATCATTCTCCAAAAGCCTCACAAAGAATTTCAAGGATTTCGGTAGCGGATTTACCAAGCTTCACATAAAACTTGATGCAGACACACTGCTCAATTTTGCCATCCATCACAGACAAAACGAAACGAGNAAAACGAGCAAGAATTCGGAAACCACTCAAATAAAACCAGTGTGTGTTCACATCGCGGTGTCACTTGGCAGACTGATGCAGTCGGCCTCCCCTCTCATCTTTTACTGAGACAGTTACAGAGATAGCAGTCCGGGAACTTTCCGATACCACCTCGTATTTCCAGTTTTCCATTTGTCTTGAGCTTCATGACTCTACATTCATACTCTGCTACTGCAGTACAAGCATATATGTACAGTCATCTAGTATGAATTTCAGGAGAAAGAGAAGAGACAGAACCAACACATGACCGTGGCTGAGATAGCTGAAACATCTGGCGAAACGAAGAATGATGAGACAACTATTCCCGGTGCCACTGCACCACAAAATGTATAAACGAGGTCAATGAATAGTCCTCTGAGTC